>NC_028645.1:5220928-5232715 GCF_001406875.1 Solanum pennellii
ATAGATATGTTCGGGTGATGTTATAAATGATTTTTATACTTGTTGCTATCACCTGTTAAGAATATTAGTTGATTTTTGATGTTATCTGAGATATATTGCTTTCTATTTTGAGTTGGCCGATGATATCTACTCAGTACCCGTGTTTGTACTGACCCCTACTTGTATTTGTTTTCTTTGTTATTTGTGGAGTGCAGCAAACGTACCGTCGTCTTCAACTCAACCGCAACTCTAGCCAGTCTTCATTACACCGGATTTCAGGGTGAGCTAATGCTTCTAGCTTGGACTGGATCTTCTTCCTCATGTCTTGATGCCTTGAAGTTCCGGCATGGACTAGCTTTTGTTTATTTTAGCTTCTTAGAATACTCTTAGTTTAGTAATTTGATCATAGATGTTCTTGTGGTGATGACTTCCAGATTTTGGGGAATAATAGATGTTGAATTTTAGAAGTTATTGAATTGGGTTTTATTAATGAGTTTAAGTCTTCCGCATTACTTTCTGTTGATATTATATTGAAATGTTAGGGTTTAGATTGGTTGGTTCGCTTACATAAGAGGGTAAGTGTGGGTGCCAGTCGCGGCTCGGTTTTGGGTCGTGACAACTTCCCTATTTCTTCCTCTATAAAAGAAGACTAGACATCAAGGGAAAACAACACATAAAAATTAGTAAATTTAACAAATAGTCAACCAAAGTTGAGAGATAGGAGATGTTAAGTTACTTGGTCTATGGTATAGCCCCTTTAGTCATAGAGTTGAATGGGCTCTCAAGACTAAGGGTGTCCAATATGAATTTATAGAACAAGATTTACAAAATAAGAGCCCTTTGCTTCTTGAATCTAATCCAATTCACAAGAAAATTCCAGTGTTAATTCACAATGGAAAGTCCATTCGTGAGTCTATGGTAATTGTTGAATACATTGATGAAACATTTGAAGGCCCTTCCATCTTGCCTGAAGACCCTTATGATCGAGCTTTAGCTTGTTTTTGGGTTAAATTCCTTGAAGATCAGGTAAATTTACTTTATTTACGTGTCATATTTTACAAGAATCCTTTTATCTTATCGTGAATGTACTATATGCCAATTATAAAAGATGTTGAAAATTCCTAGTATTTTCAAGCTTAAATATTTATATAATGGAGATTTATATAATCGACCCCACTTTGTTGAACAGATTGCGGCCGTGGGGAAAAGTATCTTTTTGAAAGGAGAGGAACAAGAGAGAGAAAAAAAGGCAGCTTGTGAGATGTTGAAAATTCTTGAAAATGAGCTCAAGGACAAGAAGTTTTTTGTCGATGACAAATTTGGATTAGCTGATATTGCTGCAAATGTATTGGCAATTTGGCTTGGGGTTTTTGAAGAAGCCTCTGGAGTGGCTTTGGTTACAAGTGAAAATTTCCCAACTTTATATGCTTGGAGAAATGAATATTGCATTCAAAATAAGGAATATTTACCTTCTAGAGAAGAATTGCTTGTCCATTTCCAACCTCGTTTTCCACCTAAAGCAAAATAAATGAATTTTTTAAAAATAAATAAATGAATTTCAAGAATTGTGTGATAATAAAAAATTGAGATGGATTTAGGACATCTTTTTGTGAGTTCAATTGAAATTGATTTTGAATTGAACTAGGTATACGTAAGCAAAAAAATATTTTTAAAATGTATGGTTGTCACAAGATTTATATATCTTTATTTCATTAGTTAATAAAGATCTTTGAATTCATGTAATGAATAAAAGTGAGGTCATTTGGTATGGTGTGTATGAGTAATGTAAAATATGATGTATTAGTAATGATAATATTAGCTATGTTTGTGTAATTATATTAAGATTATTTTTTATTTAGTATTTGATTTGATGTATTAAAAATAATGTACATTGTATGATTTCTAAAAACATTATTTGTTTATAAAGTACCCTCTACAATTCAATGGAAAGAATGTGGAATACGTTTTGATGAACATTTTGCCTTTAGTGTTGGGTTTGAAAGTGATTAGACGTCATGCGGAAGATTATAATTGCAAATAATGTAATTGATAAATTAGATGACAAAAATTATACTAAAAACTAATGTTATTATATGAAAACTGATATAAAGAAAAATATTAAAATAATTGAGAGATTAAATCTCCCAATAAACAAAACTCACTAAACGACTACTTTGTGGATTCTATTGTGTTATGCTATGAGAATAAAGATTTTCAATTTATAGATCTCCAATTTTTTCCTCTAAGAAAATAATAAACCAAACATGAAACAAAATTGTATTTTTCCAAAAATTAAAACATTTATTATAATACTTTGACTTTTCTTTAAGAAAAAAAATTAAACTTCAAATAAAAAAAGAAAATCAGTACAAAATCCTAACAAGCATGCATTAAACCCTTGTTAATACCATAGTTCTCCATATATATATATAGAAAGAGAGTGAAAAAGTGTACCACATTGAATATTATTAATATATAAAGTTAATTCATCTATTATTTTTTTCTAATATGCTCTATCAAACAAATTCAAGGTGTCTTTAATTAGGGTAAACACCATAAGTTTCACTACTTTAGGAACTAATTACTTCCCTTCAAGTTAGTTTTCAATACTATGTTTCTTATCATATTATGTGGGTTGGATAATGTATCTGGCTCTTCGATATCTCAGATACATCTAATTATGTGTGTTGAAATACAAAATGTAGCTGAAATGCATCAATTTAGAAAAATTCATCCATTTTTCCTTGATATATCTTTTCGAAAAAATTTAAAATATTACAAATTTCTCCTCCTCACCCCTTTGTCTCTCTCTTCTCTTCTTCAACTAGAGAGCGTCGTCTTCGATGAAAATTCCACCAAATCAGGGATGTATTTGAAACTTTCAGCCATGTATCTATTACTATTTGTAGTGCTGCAATTTAAGCCCACTTTTCACTGACTCGCCCAAAATAGTTCATCAAATATGTGTTAAAAGAGTGATTTTAAATATGTGTAATATTCGGGCTCATACTCATAACATTAAAATATGGGTTTATTATGGGTAAACTACGGGTCATATATGGATATTGCAAGTTTTCTCCAAATTTTCAAAAAACCTTTCGTTGCCAACTTTTAAAACCTACTACCAACCCCCAACCAATCCATACCCTTCAAATATTAAGTTTGTTTTTAAAAAATAATTTTAACTTCAAATATTTATTTTTTCGCCCCTCCTCCCTCCGCTAGTCCCCCTCCCCCAACGCCAATTTTTTTTTACTTTTATAATAAATAAAACTAAATGAAGCATTTTCAACAGATTTCATCTAAAAAGACTAAAATATCTTCTTCATATTGAATTCTTAAGTTTAAAACTATTTATTCATGAAATATGGGTAAATTAATATTTTACCCAATCAATTTATTATTCAACCTATATTTACCCATATCAAATATGGGCGGGTTGAATGATTACCCAGTTTATATTTACTCATTTTCAAACCGCTCACATTTGACCCAACCCGCCAATTTGCCACCACTAACTGTTTGGTTGATTGGTTAGTGATTGTACTTTATTAATTTTTTTCATCTAAGGAAAAAGCAAGAAATGACTTGTGACTTGTTGACACCCAATTTCAACCCTCCTCGGTATAAATTAGTTCTCGAGCTTCTTAAATTTTCCAAACAATTTAAAATAATTGGTTTTATAAATTTTGCGAAAAAAATAATAATGTATGAATTTTGCGTTATTGTGGATACTTTTGCCATTTTTCTTATAATTTTTAGATAACATATACCTTACATGATTATGTATATAATTGGTATATCTTACGATTATCTCTCAAAATGTTTTAATTTTTAGTAAGTATTTTATTAAACTAAGTTAGTTTAAATCATGGTAATATTTTGAATCACTAATTTACAATTTAAATAATTATATTACTAAGACAAAAAGCTCGTTGATTAATTAATACCAATTCGTTTATTTAAGGTTTGGCCGAGTTCATTATCTTAACTAAATTTGGCTATTTATTAAATTTAACCCATCTTAAATTCCCAATTTAATTCAATTTTGGGCCATTCTTGCAACTCTCCATCCCAGGCCCATTACCCAGTTTCTTTAAATCAGCCCAATTCGTTTTTAATTCTCAGCCCACCTCAGCAGGCCCAATCCCCTTTTCCCTTTACCAATTATCAGCAGCCCAGCACATCTTAAAGCTTTCAGCAAGCCCAATGCTGGAGCGACCTATTCCTGTTTAAAATTCTACTCTTGTTTTTTAGTTTCCAGCTCAATCCGAATCCCCGCCAAACGCCGTAATGTTTCATCAACTTAAGTGATCTCAAACTAATTCTAAAGGAGCAAATAAAATTCGCAAACTAAATTTTAACATTAGTTCATAATTCTAAACTGTACTTTACAAGTTTAGCCAAATAGTTAGTTGTCGAATAATCATATTAAGCGAAATGTTTTATGTGCCTAACACCTTCCTTAAACATTAATTTGAATCCCCGAACCCTTTAGATTGTTTTCAAACGATTTTTCTCTATTAAGTCTTTTGAAAACCTTAGTTTTTTCTTGATTTTCTTAAAAATTAAGTGGCGACTCTCTAAAAAATCAAAAACTTTTAAAGACAAATATTTTTTCCGATTTTGGATAAAAAAAAATGGCGACTATGCTGGGGATGTAGGTGGATTCTAACCTTAAAACTAACATTATTTGGCTATTTGTGATAAATTATTTACTTGTTTAGTTTACCTTAGTTTTAAATTTGTTGCATTTTCATGACATTCTTCTGCCAAACGGCAAATAATATGCATTAGGAAAATGAAAGTTACGTGACTTTCCATGACTCTATTCAGAATTACACAAGAATTCATTTGGAGTATCAAACAAATAGTTGGAATGCGGTTATCCGACGTTGTTTGGTAGCTTCACCCCGATGTTTGTTTGACTCGGGTAACCGTTAACTTGAAAACTATTCTAGTAAACCTAAGATAGAGCGGAACCAAAACCAAAAATTAAGCATTAGCCTAAGACGGCTTAATACCCAAGGTGTATTAAGTCCATTTAGTAGAAAACCGCCAAAATCGTGTCTAAGGTTTTCGACTTAACAACACATCATATTATTTGACATTTGAATGATGTACGTGTGAAAACCAATTTGGGGTGGGGAAAACTTAACTAAGTTTCTGTTTTGTAGATATGGATCGTTTCCCAAGGTTTGATATGGTCATAGCGGCGCCACCTCAACTCACAATGTGGTATGACAATCTCGACAGGGATCACAGAAGGACCCTCAACAAATACATGGGTGTATTAAAAGAACTGATCAACGTGAACGGTTGGCCAGAACTGATTGAGGTACTTACGGGATATTGGGATAGTCAAAGGATGGTGTTTCAATTTTGAACCGCCGAAATTACCCTGACTTTGGAGGAAATCAGAGACTGTATAGACACAGTAGGCACCGAGATAGAAAGGAGAGCAAGAAAACAAGAAGACATCTTCATCCCAAATAAGCCTTCCGTAGATGATATTGCGGACTGATTCGGATTGGGAAAGGACTTTGCCTACTGGTGCCAAGAATCCCACGTAGCATTCAGGGACCTTTATATCCGTTTTGGACATGCAAGCTTCTACGCCACTTACAACCGAGAGTTCAAGATCTCCTACAGAGAATGGAACGAGATTCGTCCTCTAGCATTTGTTGTGACGTTATTGGGAACAATAATCTTCCCTCATGGTCCAAGTTTGAGTATCAATACTCGAGTTATAACACTCGTTGCACACCTTGTTCAAAGCGTATGAAAACCAATGGACAAGAAAATACTACCCTATAACTCCGCTCATCCTGTCCGACATGTATCGAGCCTTGGGAAAGTGTAAAGAGGGACATCGATACTTTCAAGGATGTAATCTACTCCTTCAGTGGTGGATCCTCAGCTATTTAGCAAAGGGTGCTGGGACTCGGGAGCTGCATACCCTCGACAACAAAAATACCCTTAAGGATTTAAATGACCTGTTGTACTGGGCAAATATGAAGAATCGGAGAACAAGGGGGAGATGGGCTCAAATTTTCTCCGAATTGAGAGAAGAAGACCTCCAATGGATGCTCGACCGCTTTATCTCCAAAGAAGTCGTCGTGGAGAGCCGCAGACAGGTTGTGATTTCTCTACCAGGCATTCGGGGAATTCACCCTTATGCATCATTTCGAGTCTTGCGACAGTTCGGAAGGAGACAAATTGTACCCTATGGCGCTTATGTGTACGATATTGGAGATGATTGAGTGCACGACGCGTCTGAAATGTTCAGAGAATGGAAAAGCACCAAGCGTATGGATAAAGACACCATCGCCCCCTTACCGATTCAATGTTGGGTATGACAAGGGTTACAAAGAATGGCTGAAGAAGGACATACAAAACGTCTCCTTTCAAACTCCGCGTAGCTAACGGACAGAGAAGCCAAAGCAGTGGCCGAGCTACAAGAGGTAAAGGAAGAGGCCAGAGAGGTGTACGCTAAGTTTGTCGAGAATGAAGATACTCTTGAGAAAATGACTCAAGAGGTTGAAAGACTGAGGCGTGGTTATGATGATTTTGATAACTAGATCAAGGAGAGAATCGAGAGGATGCGATATGAAAGTTTGGAAGACAAAGGACGCCTGGGTGAAGGCTTCTTGCTGATGCTGAGATATATGTTTCAGCAACACAAGACTCAGAGGGACGGCGACTGAGCAGGATCATCTGGAGCGACATAGTGGACCTCACCCCTGCGTGGGTTTTTATATGTATTTACATTGTTTTAACCCCTGGGGGGCCTGCCTTTATTGCACTTTTGAATGACCCCTGCGTGGGTTTATCTTTAATATTTATTTCCCTTTGTGAACATTATTATTCATTAGTAAATTTCTTTTGGGGGGAATTGTTTATTTGGTTCAAATTCACACGTACATCATTCGAATGCGCTAGGCCTACCCTTGGCGCAAAAGGGTCCCCCTGTATGTGTTAGGACGCGATATATGTGTGTTTAACTGCTTATGTGTTATGTTGCTATAAATGAGGATATCATAAACCCACTCCTATCCAGAAATTTCCAAAGAATATACAGAAGCCACTATTACAAAATGTCCGACCAAAATTCCCAAGTCTCAAGTTTCTCACTCAAAAGGCTATCTCCTAAACCACAAATCCTAAATACTGTTCTACCGTCTCAGGAAAGGCAAAATTACCTCTATGGAAAAGGGCAAGAACATTCAGATGGAACTCACTGAAGAGGAACTACAGAGAAAGATCGAACAAATTACTCGAGAAATTCAAGAAGCCAAGGAAGAAGGGCTCAGAGTCGACATGGCCACCGCAATTTACAAAGCTGCAGTTGCGACATTGGATGAAGATCTAGCATCACAGATGAAAAGAAAGAAGGATGTTGAGACGGAGACAGAAAGCTTGAGAGAGAAGTTGGACCTGCTTCGGTTGAAAGTGCAAGAAAGAAAAGCGAGAGAGGCAAGGATAGACCCGGAGACCGCCGCTCTGTTAGCTAAAAGTGCGTTACTTGACAAGGAACTGACAGTCCATAGCAACCTGATGGGCGGAAAATATCCCGCCTGTGAACAAGGAGCAACCAATAGTGGTTTCGACGACACTCACCCCGAATTGACTGAGGAGGATGACGGTGAGGAAATCGTCTACAAGCCTCCATTTTTAGGTCGTCTGAAAGGAAGAGAGTGATGCTGCAACAAGAAGAGAAATGACTAACGTGTCAACGTCATGTTATCTTTTGAGAATTCTACTGTTGTCTTTCAATTTCCTTGTAATCATAATGAATGAATGAATGAAAATATTTTATCCTGAACACGAACTATGTTGGGCCTGAATTCTCCTTGTGAGATACGTAGGCAGCCTCTCCTGGCTCGGGCCCTATCTTTGAAAATTTTCATTCTCCCCTTCATGTTACGAAATGATACGAAGATTAGGTCAAGACATCAAAAGGCAGCTGCAAGAAGACCGTAGCTCGACGTGATTTAGCCTTCCTGAAATAGCGTCAAAACTAAAACGAGCTACTTCCTGCTTGTTAAAAAAATATATTCCCGTCCTCACTCGTGGGTTAAAGATATCCTCAAACAAAGCAACTTGTGTGCTTATCTGCTCTGTGTGTGATATTATGCATTTTGTACTCTGAATCTGCACTGACAAATCTGCCTTTGAGTTGTTTCACTTCTCAGGTGCTTTAAAACTGATCTGTGTCGATCAAAGCTGGCAGATTATCCTTACTTCACCAGATCGAAAGGTCTTACAGATTCCTTCCCTAGAAAAAATTCAGACAAAGGAAAGACAGTTATGGGAGACAACAACGACGAAGTGAGTCTTACTGACGTTGTGGTGGCTCAGCCCACCGTAGCGGAACAGAACGAACTGATCATGCAGCTGATGCAACAGGTCGCTGAAATGAGAGTGGAAATGCAACGGAGACAAGATACGCCTCCACCTGGATTTGGTCCTAATATTGCTGATGGAAGATCTCTGATCTACTTCCCTTCATCAAACACGGATCCAACTCACAATCAGCCTTCTACACTTGTGCATAATCCGTCTGTGATAGATCTAACAAATCAAAACCCCCAATACGGTTCTGTATCTTACCAAACTCCATCACCTCTTCCAAATAACCACCATTAAATGCCACCCCATCCTCAGAATATTCAAACCGCGACAGAATCAAAACCAAAATCAAACTGCCTTCAATTCCTAAACACCTCATCACCATTTAAATCAGAACACCAATCCTCAGGCTTACCCACAGCACTACCAGACCGCCCAAAATGTTCCAAGTCTCTCTATAGCTCCACCCCTCCCCAAAAAAGCCACCTTCCAAGTTTCCGTTCCTGACGAGCACGATGTGCACGGTTCTGAGTTGGATCACTATGAAGAACAAGAAAGAGAATGGAAGGCGAAGGAGGATGCAAAGATCGATATAAAAGAGGAAATCAAAAGGGCTATGAAAGAGCTACAGTGCATCCAAGACGTCGTAGGACTCAGTTACGAAGAGTTGTGCATCCACCCAGATTTGAACCTTCCCGAATTGTGTTGACACCCAATTTTAGACGCGCGTCGGTATAATTTAATTATCGAGCTTCCTAAATTTTCCAAATAATTTAAATTGATTAGTTTTACAAATTTTACGAATATAATAATATAATACATGAATGTTATGTTACTTCGAATACCTTTTATCATAATTTTTAGGTAATATACATATTTACATAATTATGTATATAAGTAGTATATCTTATGATTATTCAAAAATCATCAAAATATACATTCAAATGTTTCATTAAAACTAGTTAATTATGTTTTGAATCACTTTTACGATTTTTATAATTATTAGATAAAGAAGCTCGTTAATTAATCGATACGAATTCATTTTTTATTTTAGGTTTGGCCAAACTTGGATATTCAATAAACCAACCCATCCTTAAACTTAACTTGATTAGTTTGGGCCGTTCACACAATCCTCAGCAGCCCACAAACTCCCATTCCCATCTCAACTTTTGCCAGCCCAAACAATTCCCAGGCCCAACCCCCCTTTAATTTAAACCCAACCCACTTAAAATCAACAGCCCAAATTAATTCATCCCACTCTCTCCAATCCACCCGGCGGCCCAACCCAATTATCCCCCTTGTACCCGGCCCATTTCCCCTCCTCCTTCCCCTTTCCCAAATCCCCCCACGCGATAATCCCCCCAGGCGCCATTCTCAGAGAAAAAACAAAATTCCCAGAAAGAACCCAGAAAAAGAAGAACACCCAAAAACAGAAACCCCTCCCTCACACGAATCACTGCAAATCGCGTCTCCCTCACGCACGACTCCCCCTCTCACCTCCCTTCCCTCGTCTCCCTCATTCGCGCGTGGACGGAAAGAATTCGTAACGGAAACCTGCGTCCTTCAGTTGTCACGCGGCTCTGCAAAGTGCAAGACGACACAACTCGTCCTTGCTCGTTGGGAGATGAAGACACGTCCCCCGCCTAGTACCACGAAATCATCCTTACCCTCCACCTCGCCTCAAACTCCCTTCCCGCTCGAATCGTTTCGGATAAGATTTGAGGGTTTTGGGATTTTGAATTGAAATGGGCCAAAACTCGTGCAACCCATCCCAATTTTGAAACCCTAAATCGTTTTCCTATATAAACCCCCACCCTAGACTGAATAAAGGGTTAGAAATTTTGGTTGGAACTTCTAGGAATTTTGGAGAGTTTCTATCACGAAGATTTGATACGATTTTGAGAGAGTATCCTATTTCCCCTTTCCGTTTGTCTTAAAGAAATTTGCAGACGACACTGAATTCCGCCTGGCCTTCATTTTCTCTTCTTGTTTCGCATCGTTGTTTGGGGTTGCTGTCGAGTCGATTCCTGAATCTAATTTCGGAGTGATACTCTACCTGAAGCCTGAGTTCCGTTCGTGTTCGAGTGGTTTCGGATCGGTCGAAGTCTCGTTGCTCGCTGCTCGTTGTCGTCTCAGTCGCTGCTCTCCAAAAGGTAACATCCGATCTTGTTTTAACGCGACTTATTACCATATTCCTTCATCTACTCTTTTCTTATGCGAGCAAGCTTATGTGTGGATTTTCGAACTATTGTGATGTGTTGTTGATTGCTGTAGCAAGGATAGGCTCTACCGTTACAAGCCTGCGTTAGTTGGGGCTATTTTGATGTTAGCGATTATTTGTATTGGTTTGTTTCGCTGAAGTCCATCTGTTTCGTGATCTCTTGCTATTCTCCGAGTCTGTCGTCGCGAGGCAGCCATTGTCGTTGGTCGGCTGACCTTGCACGACGTATGCTGACTCTTAATTTTATCTCGCAAGCTTTATGATGATAGTTATCTGTTTTCAACAAGTTGAGTTGGTATCTTTGCATCCGTTTTCCTTCTTAAGGATGTTTATGTGGTTTTCCTTAATGTATAACCCGTTTTCTTGTATCGGACAGTTGGTAGAGATGATTAATTGTTAAGACTGTTGTGCTAAGCTCTTGATATACCTTGTTTATGTTGAGGTTTGTATCATGGGAGCAGTATGTATGTGTGATTAAAAGGGGTCTTGAAGTCCTTTCTAGTTCGAATCTTGTTGTTCTTGACATTTTCGGTTTTCATAAGCTACATTCTGTATAGTTTTTTGTTAGGACATTCTTCTCGTCTCAATTCATTTCTATTCATTATGGTTCTCTAATACTGTTTGATACCCGACATCATATTATTCGTTCTTTCGCCTCAAGTCGAATGAATGAACTAAGATGTCAACATTTTGAAGCTAAGTGACTATGTCTGCCATTGTTTTGTGAGTTTCCATATTGTATATATTGTTGTTCATGTTGATACTTTGTCGGACTGTTCTATGGGGGTTTGCTTGGCGTTTGCTGGTATATTCGTCTTAGTTTGTTATCTGTTTAGTCCTAGCATGTAGTTAAAGTTGGTATGGATGACATTATAAAGGAAGCAATACACGAAACAATTCTTCACTGGTTCCAGTTTTGGCTCAAGAATGAGTATTAGCATACGTGATCATCTTTCTATCGAATTTTCTTTTTACTTGTACTCTTTTCGCTGTCCTTCTATTCTCATATCTTGTAACGACCTGTTTAGTCGTTTTGAGCAGCAAATTTTATTTCTGGAAAAACTGTGTGAGTCGACGGAACCCACGACGGACCGTCATGGGCACGACGGGCCGTCGAGGGTGTCTCGTTCCAAAAGACTTAGACTTCTGAAAATTGGGTACTGAGATCGACTTTCTGAACTTCGTGACGACATGGTAGGACGGACCGTCGTGGGCACGACGGACCGTCGCAGGTG
>NC_028645.1:5234194-5251219 GCF_001406875.1 Solanum pennellii
GACTGGATCTTCTTCCTCATGTCTTGATGCCTTGAAGTTCCGGCATGGACTAGCTTTTGTTATTTTAGCTTCTTAGAATACTCTTAGTTTAGTAATTTGATCATAGATGTTCTTGTGGTGATGACTTCCAGATTTTGGGGAATAATAGATGTTGAATTTTAGAAGTTATTGAATTGTCTTTTTATTAATGAGTTTAAGTCTTCCGCATTTCTTCTGTTGATATTAAATTGAAATGTTAAGGTTTAGATTGGTTGGTTCGCTCACATAGGAGGGTAAGTGTGGGTGCCAGTCGCGGCTCGGTTTTGGGTCGTGACATATCTGTTATTAACTGACATACAAATTCATTGTTTTTAAGTGACTGTTATGTATATATATATCTTATTTTATCTTTTTGTTATTATTGGTTTTATCAATTTTTCTTCTTCAAAGACACTGTCTAGTATGCCTCTGTGTAATCTCCTTTAGTGGAATCATTTGTAAATATACATCTTTCATGGATAAAGTGCTTATTTTCCATCAAGTTTGTTTATTTTCTTGCAATTATGTTACTCGGATTATATATTTACTTCTTTTCATTTTTATTTGTGGCATGCTAAATCTGGCTGAGTTTGACAAAAACTCTCATCTCTTCCTGCATTTTGAGAAAGCCATAAGGGCTTAAGTTCACCCTTTCGAGTCAAGCTGAGACATCGGCGAGATGATTTGAAGTTCAAAGAAAAAAAAAACCAAGGCGGATTAGAAGATTGTCCTTATTATTTATTTAGTTGTATTGTTGTAATGGGCATAAGCCCTTTGTTGTTTCTTTTATTTTTCGATTTCTTTTTTACATGTTTAGGCTAGGACAGGCACAAAGGAAAAGGGGGTGGAAAACCCAAAGGCAGGTGGGTCCAATATTCGGTCAAGGCGAACAGAACCGAAATTGAACCCAAAATCTCTCTCTCTCTCTCTCTCTCTCTCCTTTACTCTTTGTTTACGTGCTTTTGCTTGAATATCGTTAGTCTAGGATTAGAAACTCCAAACCCCCGTCCACGCCTTTTTATTTTATCAAACTTGAAAATTTTAAAATCAAACTTAGAAACGATAATATTTCAAAATTCGTAAAGCTTGTTTAGATAAAACCTCAAGGAAGTTAAGCTTTGAAATATATTCGCAAATTGCAAGATAAACATTTCGAAACTTGTAAATTTGTCTAAATGAAACTTTAATAAGTTCAACTTAAAGATTCGCAAAATGTTAAAATAAATAGTCAAATAGTTAATCGCCGGAAACTGTAAGTTAGCGGAGTGTCTTAGGTGCCTTACACCTTCCTAAGACACTAATAAGAATCCCGAACCCCCTAAAATATTTTTCAAAATAATTTTTTCTGTTTAAGTTGTTTTGGAAATAAGTTTTCTTGATTTTTCTTAAAAATTGAGTGGCGACTCCTAAAAAGTCGAAAATACCCTTAAAATAAAACAAACTCTTTTCGAAATATTTTTTCGATAAAACAAATTGCTTGCATCAATCCAAGTTAAATGAGGGACAGTTGTTGACACCCAATTTCGACCCTCCTCGGTATAAATTAGTTCTCGAGCTTCTTAAATTTTCCAAACAATTTAAAATAATTAGTTTTATAAATTTTGCGAAAAAAAATAATAATGTATGAATTTTGTGTTATTGTGGATACTTTTGCCATTTTTCTTATAATTTTTAGATAACATATACCTTACATGATTATGTATATAATTGGTATATCTTACGATTATCTCTCAAAATGTTTTAATTTTTAGTAAGTATTCTATTAAACTAAGTTAGTATAAATTATGGCTATATTTTGAATCACTATTTTACAATTTAAATAATTATATTACTAAGATAAAGAAGCTTGTTGATTAATTAATACCAATTCGTGTATTTAAGGTTTGGCCGAATTCATTATCTTAACTAAATTTGGCTATTTATTAAATTTAACCCATCTTAAATTCCCAATTTAGTTCAATTTTGGGCCATTCTTGCAACTCTCCATCCCAGGCCCATTACCCAGTTTCTTTAGATCAGCCCAATTCGTTTTTAATTCTTAGCCCACCTCAGCCGGCCCAATCCCCTTTTCCTTTTACCAATTATCAGCAGCCCAGCACATCTTAAAGCTTTCAGCAAGCCCAATGCTGGAGCGACCTATTCCCGTTTAAAATTCTACTCTTGTTTTTTAGTTTCCAGCCCAATCCGAATCCCGGCCAAACGCCGTAATGTTTCATCAACTTAAGTGATCTCAAACTAATTCTAAAGGAGCAAATAAAATTCGCAAACTAAATTTTAACATTAGTTCATAATTCTAAACTGTACTTTACAAGTTTAGCCAAATAGTTAATTGTCGGATAATCGTATTAAGCGAAATATTTTAGGTGCCTAACACCTTTCTTAAACATTAATTTGAATCCCCGAACCCTTTAGATTATTTTCAAAAAATTTTTCTCTGTTAAGACTTTTGAAAACCTTAGTTTTTTCTTGATTTTCTTAAAAATTAAGTGGCTACTCTCTAAAAAATCAAAAACTTTTCAAGACAAATATTTTTTCCGATTTCGGATAAAACATGACTCACAGAGTGATTCTATATATTCTTAGCTAATTTCTTAAATATGGATGACTATCTAAAAAAAATATTTTTTATCTTTTATATTTGTGGGGACTAAGATAATATATGAGAGTTTGACTAAAAGGTGGTTGACATAAGCACATAGATCATATTTTTCTAATTTCTAGTTTAGATCGAAATGAAATCCCTCAATAGAATAATTTTTAATTTTATGACTAGTGCCTGATGGCAAATGGAATTCCCCTAATTTCAAATTTACTATATTCGAGTTTTTGACCAAAAATATTATTTAACTATACCTCAAATTTAAATTACATCCTTAAAATATTATTTTTGGTAGAAAACATCCTTTAACTATACTCCAAACTTAAACTACATCCTTAAAGTATCATTGTTAACCGAAAACATCCTTTAAGTATTTGTAAGTGAACAACCTTCATCCTTTTTAAGAAATTGTCAAAAAACTAAGAGATCTTACGAAAACATGAGCACTTAATGTGACTATCAACAAAAGTTATTATGCATAATTTCAGTACTTTCTACAAGAAGTTCTTGAAAAATATAAAAAATCTTAGACACTGTTGCTTATGGAAACTAAAAATGATTGGAAGGTGTGAGCGTACATGATTTGCCTTTTCCGTGACGGAAAGAAGTTGGAGATTAATTATTTTTATCTTTTTCTTAACCAAGTAAATTAATAGATTTTTCGGTCAATCTAATATATCGAAGTAACCAAAATATTGATTATGTCTCGTATTTGAGTTTCATTCGACATTATTAGGAGGGGAAGTCTCCAAGAAATGTCGCTTCTAGTATATTCAATTGAGAAGAAACATATTTAATCTAATAATATTTATAATTAAAATTATATTAAAAATGAATGAAAAGACAGTCAAATTAAAAGATTTTGCATATTTCTTAACTCAATTACGAAAAGGTTTGCGATAATATTCTTCGCATATCTAAGAAAAACAATTAAGAAGGGACGACTTATTTTTTGTGGGATATATCGATAAGTTTTCTGATAAATTCAAGTAGAAGAATGAAAATTGTGTATTTTACAATACTTGAAGGATGTTTTATGATAAAAATGATACTTTAAGGATGTAGTTTGAGTTTGAGGGATAGTTTAAGGATGAGTTTGGCCAAAAACTCAAAATAATTAATCTTCAACTTCCTTCCGTTACGAAAAAGGCAAATCATGTACGCTCACACCTTCCTGTCATTTTTAGTTTTCATAAGCAACAGTGTCTAAGATTTTTTATATTTTTCAAGAATTACTTGTAGAAAGTAATGAAATTATAAATAATAACTTTTATTGATAGTCACGTTAACTGCTCATGTTTTCGTAAGATCCCTTAGTCTTTTGACAATCTCTACCAAAAGGATGAAAGTTGTTCACTTACAAATACTTAAAGGATGTTTTCTGTTAAAAATGATACTTTAACGATGTAGTTTAAGTTTGGGGTATAGTTATAGGATATTTTCTGCTAAAAATGATACTTTAAGGATGTAGTTTAAGTTTGAGGTATAATTGAAGGATGTTTTTGGCCAAAAACTCTACTATATTCATATAAATTATGTCTTATATATTTACAAATATGGGAATAAAACTTATTTGTATCGGTGTTTATACCAATTCAATACGTGTATGTCATGTGTTTAAATTTATAGTTCGTTTTATTTAACTTTGATTAATTAACATGTGTTTTACTTCTTTAACTTACATAATAATGAAAATTAAATTGAATTAGTTTTGTGTAAACACTCGATGAGAATAAATTATTTCCACAAATATCACATTCGTAAAATTCACTAAAATAAATTTAATAATATAATTAATAAAATAACAAGTAACGAAATCACAATTTTTAGTCTAAATACCAATAAAATATATAGCTTCAAAGATAAATTTTTTACAAGAGACGAATTCGATCTCCCTCTTATATTATTCATGCTCAAAAAAAAAAACTAGTTTAACCTAACTTAATCTTGTATACTATTTATTTATTTTCTATTTGATATCCAATATTTATATTGAGATTGCGTAAAAATATTTTTACATTTTAGATAACAGAAACACTTTAATGAAAAAGTTGGTGACATAAGCACATATGTCATCTTATTGTTCTCACCACCAACTAATTAAAGATATAGTCAAAACTATGGCTTTTTTGTGAAGCATAACATGATTGATACATTTTTCTAAGCATAGTAGTTTCCATAGATAGAAACTACTTCGTATCAAACACACTCGAACCTAAAATTTCTAATTAAAATATACATGTTATTCTACCACCATTTTCTATATTAAATAATGAACTTAAGTTGTAACGATCAACAACTTATATTTATTGAATTATATTTAATTGAGACTAAGTCGTCGGTCAGCATAGAAAACATAAAAATATTCGACAAATGAGTTATTGATCAAGAAACATTATACTACTTTTTTGTTGTATTTAATCATCAAATACACAAATATATTAGTATATATTTTAAACAATTTTCCCATTTATAAAAGAAGACGAAAAATTCAAACACATACATAAAGCCAAAGATAAACATAATTAAGTTGTGAGATGGCAGGAGTAAAGTTGCTAGGATTTCATTGAGCCCTTTTAGTCGTAGAGTTGAGTGGGCTCTCAAGATTAAGGGTGTTGAATATGAATTGGTTGAAGAAGATTTACATAACAAAAGTCCTCTACTTCTTGAATTGAATCCAATTCACAAGAAAATTCCAGTGCTAATTCACAATGGAAAGCCAATTTGTGAGTCAATGGTGATTGTTGAATACATTGATGAGACATTTGAAGGTCCTTCCATCTTGCCTAAAGATCCTTATGATCGAGCTATAGCTCGTTTTTGGGCTAAGTTCTTTGATGATAAGGTAAATCCTTTTCGTTTTGAGTTTATATATACTCTAAAACCTGAATAGTACTCCACCTGTTTCAATTTATATGACAAAGATCTGATTTTATTTTTACCTTGATTATTCGTATACCTTTTTAATATTTTAAATTGCTAATTCTTGTGATTTACTAAATATGCAAGTTATTTTTCACAAACCTTACAAGATAACATTTTTTGAATGCAACTTTTGAAATTCAAATTATATCATATAAATTGAGATATTGAGAGTACATTTTAAATGGTGCCCCCTTCATCCCCAATTGGCTACCCGATTCATTTATATCTTTTAAATATTTTAAATTATAAATTATTGTAACTTATAATAATTTTTACCTAATTTTGCAGTGCATGCCAGTAATGGGGAAAGCTATATTTGGTAGTGGAGAGGAGTCAAACAAAGCTAAAGAGGAATTGGGTGATTTAATAAAGATTCTTGAAAATGAGCTAAAAGACAAGAACTTTTTTGTTGGTGACAAATTTGGATTTGCTGATATGGCTGGAAATTTGATGGCATATTGGATGGGAATTGTTGAAGAAGCATCTGGAAATATTTTTGTGACAAGTGAAAAATTTCCAATTTTTTGCAATTGGAGAAATGAGTACGTTAATTGTAGTACAATCAAAGAATATTTACCGCCAAGAGATGAAATACTTGCACATTTCAAAGCTCGTTTTGCAGCTGCCCAAAAATAAAAACTTTCTACTTAGTGATTTTTTTGAGTTTTTATTTTGTGTGGCTATTAAAACTACCTTATGTTAGTAGGTAGTATGTTGTTTCTTTGTAAGTTTGTTTATGAGTGCATGTGAGTTGTAATTTCTTTCGAGCTAATAAATGATAGAGAGACATCTTATTGTATTTACTTTTCCCAATAGTAGTTGAGTTTGGAAACAAAAGATGGTTGAGTGGACTCCTAATTAATTAAAATTATTTTTTTTTGCAATATACATTTGATTTGATATATAAAAAGCAATATTATTGGGACAACTATGTCTTTGATTATACTATGAGTTATATATACCTTAATATCAAGAGAGAAATATTTTTAAAAAACACTTTTAAATTTGATCGCTAATTATTAGTTATATTTCTAAACTATTAAAATCTTAAAAACACCTCTCTACTTGATAAACAGAACTTAAATACATTCTCGATTAGTCTCATAACATAGTAAGTGGTCTCAAACCCTTATAGGAATATGTAGCTCTTAATAAAAAGTCGAAAACACTTTTAAATTTGGAGAGAATTTAAAGACATATTTCACTTATATTGAAAGATTGATAATGTATTTAAGTTCAGTTAGTCTATTACATGAATATTTTTAATAGTCCATGAATGAAAGTAATAATATGTGCTTAGGTAAGGAGCATACTCAATACATCGTTCTAATATCAAATAAAGTATATAACTAACCAAAGCAATAATTATACATAAATTAAAAAACAATACAAAATAAAATATTAGTAATACATGAAACTACATACATATACATTAATTTTTCTAATGCATCTTATCTAACACAAAAATAAAAATAAAAAATTGAAGACAAGTCGCTCGTCAACATGGAAGAGTCAAAAAGTTGGACACTCCATTTGTTTCTATCCATCTATGGATATGGAAGAAGACAATGAAATCTCACCATACATACATAAATTTAATCAACATGGAGAAGTAGTCAAAAAAAAAAATGGTTTCCATCTATAAAAGATGACAATGAATTCAAGAATGAAAACTTAGCTCACATACATAAATTTCATCAAACTAGAAAAGTAGTAAAAAAAAAAAATTCGTCTCTGAACTATTAACAGTCTTATTAAAATATGACAGAAGTGAAATTGATTGACGTTACACTAAGCCTTTTTAGTCGAAGAGTTGAGTGGGCTCTGAAATTTAAAGGAGTTGAATATGAATTTATCGAAAAAATCTACAAAACAAGAGAGCTCTGCTTCTTCAATCCAATCCAATTCACAAGAAAATTCCAGTGCTAATTCACAATGGAAAGCCCATTTGTGAGTAAATGATAATTCTTAAATATATTGATGAGACATTTGAAACATTTGAAGGTCCTCCAATATTGCCTAAAGACCCTTATGATCGAGTATGGGCGGCTCTATGCATAAAAAAATAAAAAAAATAAGGCCTTTACCATAGGCCTTCAAATTTTGGGGATCTCAAATTTTTATCAAGAATAAATTGTGTGTTAAATTTTTTATTAAAAAAATTAATTATTTGTGATAAAAAGTATAGTTTTTTTTAAAAATAAATTATTTTATCTACTTCAATATTCTTTTGGAGTACTTTGTTAAAAATGGGAATTAACAGTGAAAAGTGTTACAAAGTATATTCAAAAATTCTTTTTTACTTCTTATTAAATTTTAGTTTCAAGCATTACTCTAAGCATATTAAAATGAGGTTATACCAAGTCACCAACTTTTTGAGTCAAATTCTATGGTTCTAACTCTTATCTTTATTTAATATTTATCAACTTATTACTTGTATCATTATGTTAACAATACATATAATAATTGTCTCACTTAAAGATGTTTTTCAATATTGAGTTGATAAAATCTTACCTAAAACTAGTAACTGAAATAATAATATTAAGTACTAATAATTTTCATCTTAATAGTGTAATTTTTTTAAAATAAATACGTATATGAAGTATATTTATATTTTAAGCCGCAAATTAAAATTTTGCTTTAGACCCCCAATCACATTGAGCCGCCTGTGATCGAGCTTTAACTCGCTTTTGGGCTAAGTTCCTTGATGATACGGTAAATTTGTTTGATTTACCTTATATATACTTCTTGAGTTTAACTTTTTATACTACTTGTACAATTTAACATGTTATACCAAATATTTTTAGCAAAGTAGTTAGTACTATTTTTATGAATTTGCAAATTAAACAGTGTCTCTTATTAAAATTTATTACTCTTTTCTCTCAATTTATGCGACATTTTTTGAATTTTGAGATTCAAACAAGTCTAATTTTGATTACGATTTTTTCATATATCTTTTGGATATTGCAACTTGCAAGTTATCAATTATCGTGACTTGTACTACATTTCACATAGTTTCCAAATATATAAATTTAATTTTTCTATAATTTAAATACTTCATAGCCAAATTTAATGGCCGAATTGAAATATTTAACTTTCAAAATTCGAACAGTACCCTATTAATGAAGTGATTTTGCAGTGTATACCACTATTGGGGAAAGTATTGTTTGGCAAAGGAGAGGAGGCAGAAAAATCAAAAGAGGAATTTGGTGGACTATTGAAGATTCTTGATAATGAGTTCAAGGATAAGAAGTTTTTTGTGGGTGACAAATTTGGATTTGCTGATGTTGCTGCTAATTTTATGGCATTTTTGTTTGGGATTCTTGAAGAAGCGTCGGGAATTGTTTTAGTAACAAGTGAAAAATTTTCAAATTTTTGTGCTTGAAGAGATGAGTATGTTAATCACAGTCAAATCAAGGAATATTTACCTCCGAGAGATGCGTTACTTGCCCATTTCCAATCTCGTTTCCAATCTCCTAAATGAAAAATATGAAGATTGGTTGTGGCAATAAAACTACCTTATGAGTTATATTAAATAAAACTAGCTAGCTTTTCACTTATTAGAATAGTTGGCAGTCAATATTGTATGAGAGTGTAATTTCTTCCATCTATATAATGTCATTTATTATATGAATCATATTTTGTTTTCAATTTCATATTGAAAAACCTAATAAGAATAAGAGGTGTCAACCTCATTGTCATTATAATAAATTTAATTATAGATCATTTTTTGAAATCGTATAGGACAAGGTTATTAATATGTAGTATATTTGAATACCTTAACTATCCAATAATCAAGTTTAATAAACTAAACTTTCTCATAATATCATATCTATTTAGATTTGAATATTTTAGTCTAATAAAGATAAATATTTTATTCTCAAAATGATTCAACGAATCTTAAAAGGACACAACCTTTAACAACTACCTCACATTTATTTAGATTTATAATAAAATAATATAATTGATGAAAAGTCGTTGGTCATTGTAGAAGCATTAAATTAGACAACTGAATTATGTAAGAAGTTCATTGGAATTACTTGATTGCAAACACAATTTTTTTTTTCTTACTCTCTAAAAATAAGGCAAAAAATAACCAAAGTTGTGATATGGAAAAAATAAAGTTGCTTGGTGTTTCACTTAGTCCATTTACTCATAGAGTTGAATGGGCTCTTAAGATTAAGGGAGTGGAATATGAACTTATAGTAGAAGATCCACAAAATAAGAGTCCTCTTCTTCTTGAATATAATCCAATTCATAAGAAAATTCCAGTGCTAATTCACAATGGAAAGCCAATTTGTGAGTCAATGGTAATTGTTGAATACATTGATGAGACTTTTGAAGGCCCTTCCATCTTGCCTAAAGATCCTTATGATCGTGCTATAGCTCGTTTTTGGGCTAAGTTCCTCGATGACAAGGTAAATATTTCAAGATTTAAGTTAGACGCATACATATTTTGTATGAGAAATTTTCATATTAGTAGTATTGATCAATTTGTTAGCAGATTAGTTATTATTTTTGTCAGATTATGCATTATACTTCCACTATTTTAATTTGTTCGGCTTGATTCAAAATAGGAGGAGATCAAATTAATTGATGTTCGATTTGAAATAAACTTTACATAAAATAAATGAAAAGTTTTATAAGTTACAATAACTAATAATTCCAAATATTTAAAAAGTATTTGAAAAATTTAAGATAAAAAAAATGATTTTTGATTGTCCAGATAGTAATTAAAATAAATTAAATTTAAATGAAAAGAGCAATTAATTAATATCTACTAACAGCGTAGAGAACTTTTATTTTATCGGTTAAAGTTAACCTCTACTTATTGTAACCTTATTTTAAGATTACAAGTTTCACATTGTGTAGATAACATTTAGACAATCTAATTGTGTGAAATAATTCTGACAATATATATATAAGTTAAACTCATGCTTATAATGTGAATTTACTTTTAATGATCTGATTGTGTAAATATTTTTATCGAAACTCAAAATTTAGATTGTTTTGTAGTGTTTGCCAACAATGGGAAAGGCTCTATTAGGCAATGAAGAGGAGAAAGAGAAAGCTAAAGAGGAGTGTGGTGAGTTGTTGAAAATTCTTGATAATGAGCTCAAGGATAAGGAATTTTTTGTTGGAGATAAAATTGGATTTGTTGATATTGCTGCAAATATATTGGCATTTTGGATGGGAATAATTGAAGAAGCCTCTGGTGTTATTTTGGTGAAAAATGAGAAATTTCCCAATTATTATACTTGGAGAGATAATTATATTAACTGCAGTCAAGTCAAAAAATATTTACCTTCGAGGGATGAATTATTTTCACATTTCCAATCTAAATTTCACTCTGCATCAACTACTAAATGAACAACCTCTCTTGTCAAATTTTAAGATTTTGTGTGGTTGCAACAGAATGTTACTTGTAGGCTAATAAAAGTTATGTTTTTATTACCCCTTTTCCAAGATAGTGCAGTACTCTATCGAAGCACTTTAATTGTCATTTTTATTAAAAGTAGAATATTTAGAGTTTATTTTGATTGACTTTATTGTTTTTGGCTTATAAGTCGGAAGTTACAAGGTAAAATTTCTAGCTTATGTTTTTTGATTTATTTTTGTTATCTTTTATTTAAAAACAAGTGTTATACGTATTTTTAAATTCTATTCGAACACTTTAAGAGTGATTAAGAGCTATTTAGCTTTAAAATACCTAATATAAATCTAATTAGCAAAAAAACACTTGAAGGCAATAAACATTTACTTAATTAGCATAGAAATAATGTTGAGAACATATATATACTTTAAAATTTAAATTACTTATGTTCGTTTGACCATAGATTTTCAAATAATATTTGGGGAGAAATTTGGCAAATAGTGTTTGTTCATATGATTTGTCATTATTTGAAAAATAATTTTGGCAAATATCTCAAATTCTCAAATACTAAATTTTTTAGTATTTGGGCAAAATCTAATTATTTGAGATCTTTTCAAAATTAAAATTTTACATCAAACTTTTATCTTTTACAAAAACACCCTCTAAAGTAATGGTTTTTGTTGTATTACATAATTTTTTATGTGAAAATTAAAGTAGTGATGAAATATTCAGCGAATATAAAAATCATGATGAAAATGATGAACAATCGGCTCAAGTTAATAAAGTCATATGCTTTGTCTAGTTCACGGTGTATGGAAATGATGCTTGTTGCACTTCAAACTACCACATTACTCTAATGTCATGGATACTACTTGTTATTTGTTGTAACGAAGATCCAATTGACTTTTTACAAACTTATTGTTAGTTTTGATAGTTTTGAAAGCTTATACGTAGAAATCATATTTTTTAAATTAAATATATTTCCCAAATACTATGGTCAATCACATGGTAAAACTTCACCCAAATAATATATGTCAAGAATATTTGAAAATCTATGACAAAATGCTAGCTTTGATTAATGGTCTTTTACTAATCGAGGAGAGATAAAAGAGATTATATTACCAACATGGGTCATGGTGCACTGCTAGGAGTGTTTCATCCTTAACCAGAGATCTTAGATTTGAGTCCTGGTTATGGAGAAAATCATGTTGGGTGTGTCATTCTCAGGCGGGCCTTGTAGTGCGTGATTCGAATTTAGTCAAAGCTTCAACGTGAACTCCGCGAGTGAGAAAAAAAAGAGATGATATTTATTGAAGAAAAGAATCAGATTTTAAAATGATTAATTATAATAAATAAATATATATAATAGTAAAAAAGACATTTTTTAAGTAATGTATAAAGTAAAAATATAAGTGAAGTGATCCAAAGAAAGTAAATTTTATCATATGATTTTTCATCCAATTGGTAATATGATAGCACTATTATTTATATTTCAAAAGGAACATAATCAAGGTTGGGACAAAAATATTCAACGATCGGCTGTATAATTTAATATTCAAGCAAAGCGCAAGATACGAAAAATATGCAGAAGAAATGGTCAAGAAGCACATGATCATGTTTTAGAAGTATGTGACCTATCTCTTTTAAAAATTTTAGTTGTTAGACAGAGTATATTTTTATTAGTTAATGATATTTTTAATATTTTTTATATATGAATTTGATTTTTTTATGAGTCAAACACATAAAATTATTTTTAATTTTGGATGACAATAAAATTCGACTCCAAGACTTCCATGCTCTGATACCATGTAAAAATTCATATCTAAAATTAGAAAAATTAAGAATTGCATTCATACCATGTTCAAATATATCATCAGCTCATCTAAAATCTCAAGTTATTATAGAAAGATGAAAGTATATTTTTATTAGTTAATATATTTTCACCATCATGCGTGAATAAATATACCGAGCGAATTTAAAATTTTAAATTTGGTAGAAGAATTGAGATTGCCTTGAAACTCATCTCTTGGTGTCAGAGTGGACCCATATATATTCACGAGATGGTACGTACATGCGGTCGTTATTTTTGGATAAAGGGGAACGCTAGTATTATTTAATTTATATTTATATATTATCAAAATATTAATTTTATTTTTTATATTGAATAAAATTATCATAAAAATTAATATTGAATAACACACTTTAACTAATATATATTAACTATGATAATGTATTTATCGTCTTTAAATTTTATCTCTGCTCGAAACTTTATTATGCTTATATGTCTTCACTATTCCAAAGTAGTGGAGTATATTTTATCATATAAATTCTCATTCAATTGGAAATAAATGTTTTGTGTCTTGGTACATTTCAAGCTTAACATATTCAACATTGGCTGCCAAATAGAAATACTACTGGCGGGCTATATAATTGTAATATTCAAACAAAACGTTCTATATATTTGTAAACTTTTTGTCTCACACACTCACATGTTTGACCAAAAGTCTACAAAATTGTAATCTAAACAATATAAAATCATCTTTCTTTTAAAAAGTTTTTGATCAAATCAATCAAACTATATAGTAAATCAAAATTTTAAAAATTATATATATATATATATATATATATATATTCCCATGGAGTGCCTACGGTAGTCTCCTTTCGATCCTCATAACCATCCATGTTGGGAATGAAGCAAAAAGTTTATACACAGATTCGATCAATTTAGTAATTTTTGTTCAAATAATAATTTATATTAAAAGGTCTTTAAATACTGCTCAGATAAGAAGAAATATCTAATAAGCAAAACCAACTTAATAAATTATTTCTTAATGATAAAAACATGAAAAAGTCTAAATAGTAACAATTAAAATAATACCCAGGGGGTAAACTAATACTATATTTGACAAATAAAAGTATTTTTTAAAAGTAGGAAAAAAGAAACTTGGAACAATTACAATAGGACAGTAAAAATAACTTTTTTTAAATACAATTAAAAAGCTTCTTTCTTTTGTCTTATTTTACGTGTAATCGTTTAATTTAATTTAATTTTAAATTGTAATCTAAAATAATTATAAGATAATTGTGTATTAAAAGTTAAAGGAAATTCCAAAATTATATTATTTTTTAATTATATTAATATGACTATTTTTTAAAGCAAAACTAAAAAAAAAAAAGTAAGTCCCATATATTAGTCAAAAAAATGTAAAAAAAATAATTCATGATAATGAAAAGCCAACTAACACTAAATCCATTTATATTTTTTTTCTATAAGAAGGACAAAAGTCTCAAATAAAAGTATTCCAAAAGAGAAGTTGAAAAAAGAAATGGAAGAAGTAAAATTGTTAGGTTTTTGGGTAAGTCCTTTTAGTTTAAGAGTTGAAATGGCCCTAAAACTTAAGGGTATTGAATATGAGTTTATTGAAGCACAACGTCCAATAAAAAAGTGTCCTAATATTATCAAGTATAATCCTATTTACAAAAAAGTTCCTGTATTTTTGCACAATGGAAATCCAATTCCTGAGTCTCTAGTGATTCTTGAATATATTGATGAAAATTGGAAAGATGGCACATCTCTTCTACCAAAAGATCCTTATCAAAGAGCCATAGCACGTTTTTGGGCTAAGTTTATCGATGAAAAGGTATGTTTTCGAGCTTATTCGATTAAAAACACATCTGAACTATTACCTTTTTTACGATTTTCATAGGTTAGTCATAAGTTTTATCTTTAACTATCGATTGTTCTCTTTTTCTACTAAAATTATAGGTAATACATGTCTAGTTGAGTAGATAGTACTTTCTCTGTGTTATATTAGTTGATTACCTTTTATTTTGTAAGATATTTAAGAAATTATAACTAAGTTTTATGAAGTCAAGATCTATGTGTTTGTTGTGAAATAAGATATTTTTGCAGAAAGTAGAATCATTTTCCAGTAAACAAATATCTAAATATTTTCCATTAAAAGGGATACTGAATTCTGAATTTTAGTGGTGTTGGATACGAAGACAAAGTTATTACCAAATATACCCTTTTATTGAAATAAAAAAAATATCTTGTACTCTTTTTGGTGGAAAATTTTCCTATAAAATAATTTTATTTGTGGAAAATATTTTCCTCTCTACCAAATGTGGCCGGACCTTGAAATGTTTTCTTCCCATTTAATCCTCTAGTTTTAATTTTTTTGTCTTGAATTTTTCGATTTTAACCTTTTATGTGACATCTTACGGTGTCTTGAGACCATAGGGTTAAAAACATTTTTGTACATTCTAGTCAAGATTAAAAAGTTTTCTTTTTTTAAGATTAACATTAGATACTCGCTCCGTTCACAATTGTTTGTCAGATAAGATTATTGGTCATACATTTCCCTTATTGTAAATTTGATACAATGATGTAATTTGGCTAATATAACTCTACTATGTCAGGTATATCAAAAGTCCACATAATTTTTCAATTAAACAAAATGGATTAATTATTAAGGGCAAAGTTGAAAAAAATAACTAATTATTTCTTAATTGTTTAAATTGACAATTAATATTGGACATTTATTTTTATTACGCCTGTCAAACAATTATAGACGGATGGAGTAAATAAATTGAATCTGAATGAATATCCTAATAATGATAATGATCACTTTCAAGTACTAATTAACAAGTGTTCATTGTCCAATTTCAGTGCTTGCCAGAGATACTGAAACTTTGTTATGACAGCAATTATGAAGTAAAGGTGAAAGCCATTGGAGAACTTCAAGAGCTACTTAAACTACTTGAGAATGAAATGATGAAAGATAATAATAAAATATTCTTTGGAGGAGAAAATAAAGTTGGATATATGGAAATTGTTTCAATTTTGATAACTTATTGGCTTGGAGTTATGCAAGAAGCATTGGGAGTAGACATATTGAACAAAAAGGAATTTCCAAATATATGTGGATGGGCTGATAAGGTGATAAGTTTTAGCTTTATGAAGGAAAATTTGCCACCTAGAGAAAAATTACTTGCAATTTACAAAGAATATGCCCAACCACTTGTGCCACCAAATAATGAACTTTCTCACACACACAAATAATTGTATTGAAATACTTAAGGAAAAAGTTGTGTTTGATTTCACACTGATCATGTGTGTGTGTGTTTTTAAATTTGTAGAATTGTTCATCTTGTAATGGTTCAAAATGTGAAATGAAATAAACCATATGTTAGCATTTTTATGGTCATATTGCGTTTCTTAAAATTAGGGATTTGAAACGATCAAATAGATTAAAAAATCGAATTGAAAAAAAAAATATTATTGAATTACTGTTAATGATTTTATTGATGCAAACATAACTAGACTCTACACGTTTACATACTTGTTGTCTTTCACCATTTTTGCTTCTTCATTTTTCTTCTCCTCCTTTGTTTTTGAAGTATACAGAACATCTTTTTGTGTGTGAAGACTTAAAAGCAGAAAAGATATCCTACTTTTTCAATTGATATGATACTGTTAAATATATTTAACTTTCAATTGTGAATTAATCTTTAAATAGGTCATTGATTATATTTTATTATGAAAATTAAAAATGATAAAAATTATTTTTGTAGTGAGAAATAATAATTAGAATGTTATAAATTTATTAAATAGTGTATTGTGCATTTGATTTATTTATGAAGTAGTTGTATTTATATATGTATATTTACAAGGTGACATGAACTTTTGTGGGTAACTTTGTAACTACTAGTTTGGATATTTAACATGGTGGCCTTTGAGGCGATATCTCAATATTATAAATAAGATATTATTATTCATCATTTGTAGGACACACTTGAATAAGAGGAAAAGTTTTCTTTTTCATCTACTTATCTTTTCTTCTTCCAGAGGTGAACCAAAAATTTGAAAACTTTAGATGCACTAATATAATCATAGCTCAAATATGAAGTCTAAGCTAAACTTAAAATAAAAATAATTAAGAAATAGACTTTAGTAGGATTCGCACCCTGGTCTAAAGTGTGGTGTCTATAACTTCTACTAATAGCACAAGGACAATTCTATGTTTTTAATGGGTGCACTGTTAATTATATATTAATTTCTACCAGTTTTTCAAAATAGATATAAATATATATATATATATATATA
>NC_028645.1:5252139-5375051 GCF_001406875.1 Solanum pennellii
TATATATATATATATGATTTTTTTGAAAGTTAGCAGGTGCACATGCACCCCTCCATATAGTGTAGGTCCGCGCTTGCCTTCTTCACTTAATATAATATTGTTCTGAGCTTGATTTTATAAGATGAAAGTTGATGTTTTATTTTTGGGAAAAAGGTGTGAAAAATACTTCAATTTTGATCGAAATTATTGTTACGACATCAAACTTTATGGATGACCTTTTACGTCTGCACTATCTAATAATGTATTTTAAAATTATATATGTGTCCACGTGAAATCATAAATATTATATCATTATAAATAGTATCATGTCCACTAGAGACATACATACATTTAATATACACTATTAAATAGTGCGAAGGTAAAAGATCCTCCATAAATTTTTGTATCACTGCAATAATTTCGGTTGAAATTGAAGTATTTCTTCAGTCCATTTTCCCTTTATTTTTTCCTTATAATTGTTGATCTTGCAATGGTGAAATGAGAATAATCTAGATGGGCCTAAAGCCCATGGATTGAAAATACTTACTACATTTTCTACCATGGGGTGTGATATAGTATTTTATAAAATTTGACTTTATTGTGTATGTGATGATTCCATAACTTAAAGGTGATTTATGTTAAGATAGATTTTATGAAATAATCTACGTGGTAAATGAGTGGATGCCTTTTATGAAATATTTGGATAATTTTTCTAAAATATTCATGAGATTTAAGGAGTCTTGATTATTAAAGTATTTTGCTAATATATTGGGGAATTTGTATAATATTAAGGAAATAATTTGTGTTGTGGTGATGTCAACGGGTGTACATATAGTTCAAGTGTATTTCATTTTGTGGATATTTATTATTTTATTATTTTACTAGGTAGTAAATTCAAATTAGAAGATAATTGATCGTTAAGTATATATTTCATTCTTTTGTCTAGATATTATAACTATTCTTTTGTATTTGTATTTGTATTTGAGGGGTTTGTTGGTATTTTAGTTAATGGATGGTGATGCAAAATTAAATATTCATTCTCCTGAATTAATTTGGTTCATTTTCGTGAATTAAATTTGAAATTTAGTCAAGGGTCATGCTCCAATTTAATTAGATTCTTTTCTAAAATTAAAGTCGACAGTTTTTTTTCTTTTTTGGCGATCTAAGTCTTTCAAAGTGCAACAAATTACGGCTATCTCAATCTTTATCGGAGGGTGGAGCCAGGTGAATCCATTAGTATTTTTGTAGACTTTATACATTTATTAGAAAATTTAAAAAATATTATGCATATTAACTTGTAAATTTTTAAATGAATTGATTAAAAAACCCAAACTCCTAATCTTGATTCCGCCGCTGAATTTATCAGATCGAAATTGCACACAATATTTGTTACAATTTATTTAACAATTTTACTTTTGATTCAATATTGTATTATACTCCCTCCTTTATTTTTATTTGTTATATTCAGGCTTGACATATTTATTAAGAGAATAATAATTTGAGATAACAATTTCTCATACTGTTTTTATCATCTGATATTCAATATTGAATCTTTTAATTAGAAAAATAAAAAATTAATGCAAAAGAATAAAACATGAAAATAAAATCATATATTAAAAATGACTATAATTTTTATGATGTGCTCCAATATCAAAAAATGGAAACTAACCCTAAATCAGAAAGGTAATTCCTTCATCAATTATTTTTACCAACCATCATAATTTCCATTATACATGAGACATACCATGTGATCTTCCTAGCAACTTTCCAATGGTTGATATATTTATATTCAACCATTAACATATAAAGAAATAAGTTATCTATGCATAATAAATACAGAAGACATGTTAATTAATTAAGATCTGTGATTTCATAATGTTTTCTCATTCTATACAAGGATAATTTAATTAAAAACTGATCATATGTAACAGCTAGCCATGTGGGGTATCTATATCATCAACTTGGTACATTAATTCAAACAAGTTGGTGTAGATTGGATCTTGACTCATAAATATATTTTTTCTAGTACTATATGACAAAAATCAAAGATTAAAAAATTTAATCGTCCACGTGACATGTTGAATTTTGATCTTACCTGGAATTTATCAAAGAGTTGAAAATTGTTCATGTGGACTTAGGAAGTCTAACAAAGAAGTGTAAAAAACATTTTTTTTCTCGTCCAAAAAGCATCTAGGGTCAAATTTGCTGTTAAACTTTGTAAATAGTATAATGCACGATAAAAAAGGGTTTGATTTCGCATATAAGGACGCGCGCACATATACACACCTATAAGTATTCCGGGCTCAAAGATCAGAAAACGTCTTTCATTTTTCACCCCCTTAAAATATTACTCATCTTTTAATCCTTTAAACTTTTACAGAGGGTAAACAAATCATTTATACCTAATATTTATTTCAAAATCATATTGGTTTACTAATGTTCGAGTCAAAAAATAAAATTAAAATGTATATTAATTAACCACTCCTATTAACTTAACAATATATGAATTAATCGATGTAACTAGGATGTGAGTAAGTTTTTAGGGTCAAATTTGATTTTCAACTTTGTAAATGGTCTAATGGATGATGAATTTGTTTGATTTCTCATACAAAGGACCATCTTTTAAGCTTTGACCCTTGAAACTTTTAAGATGGATAACAAATAATTTTTTACTTAAAAACATGTGCCATATATTAAATAATATTATTACTAATCAAAATAAATATCAGATGTGAGTTAATTTTTATGTTCTAAATAATCGTATACCTTTACTAATACACGAGATATTTGTTACCTCACAACAATATTATAAATATAAAAGATAATACTATCCAAAAAAAGGTCCATCTCATTTGGCATTTGAAAGTAAAGAAATTGTCATATCGAAAGAGAAATTACACGTAAAATCCTTTATCTTATTCGAAAATGGTATTCATAATAAGTTCATATTTAACCAAACAAAACCTGATCAGTGCTTGTGAAAATCTGGATCCTTAACAACAGTCACTGGGCAGGTCGCAACAGACAATACATAATTGGTCACACTTCCCAAGAATATCCTGTTTTTATCAAAGAGATAAATATCCAAATGTTAATAACGATACACATCAATATACAAAATTAAACCAAAATACGAAATTAGATAAAGATACGACACGTAAACCTTCCTCCAACCTCAAATTTAATTTGTGATGAAAAATTTATCCAAATTAACAAAAGTTACCAATGTAAAACTTTAACTCACTCGATCTCCGTTAAAAAGAATTAATTACCTTTGGAGAGTACTGAGTCCTCTGCTACCCATAACCAAAGAATTCAACTTCAGATGTTCAACAGCTTCACATAATTTCTCCCTAGCATCTCCCCAATATAATTTAACAACAATTTTTATCTATAAAAAAATTAAACCAAAATAATTAAGAAAATTAATAATTATCAACAAAAATAAATAAATAAATGTAGATGATTGATTGAAAAAATGAAAATTAAACCTCTTTTTGCCTAGCAGCAGTATCAAGCAAATCAAGAAGTTCAATATCAGTCTCCACATCATATTTCTTCAACACCTCAGCCTCCCTAAACTCCACCAATGGAATTAAAGCTAATTCAAACAAAACAAAATCACGATCCGATCCGATCCAGTGATAAAATCAATTCACTTAAAAGATAACTATAGAGGGATTCGAATACTGGATCGATGAAATTAAAAGAAGAGAGATTTAGACTTACGAGAACCAGATTGAGCCCAGAGTTTATTACGAGATTCATCAGAAGAATGAGTCTTGATGTGGATGATGTAAAAAGTGTCACCTTTATCAGCCAAGTTATCAATTGCCCATTTCAAAGCTGTTTTGCTGCTCTTTGAGAAATCTACAGCCACACCAATTGTTCTGTCTTTCACCATTTTTGCTTTTTGATTCTTCTTCTACTCTGTTTTTCTAGTAAAAAGAGATACAGAGCATCTTATTCTGTGTGAACACTAAAAGCAGACAAGTATAAGATACGCGTTAACGCGAAAAAAGATAATCTTCTATTTTTTAATTTATATAATACAATTTAAATTTCCAGAGTCATGTATTTTATTAATAAATTTTGACATGAAATCTTTAAATATAATTTTGACTACGTTTATTATAAAAATAAAAAGTATATAATTTTTATTTAAAATCATATTCAATACAAATTATTGTGTCACCAATAATTAATTAAAGACCTTAAAAGGATACCTTTCCTTCTATTTTCTCCGCAATAAACATTTCAACAACGAAAGATAACGTACGTTGTTGTCTTTAGGCAGGCTACAGCAAATATTATATTCTCCCATTAGTAAAATAATATTAGTCATTTTCATCGTTGTCCCCCTCCACCCACTCAATTGAGCTAACCAAGGATCGAGAAACAGATTTAGAATTTAAGTTTTATAAATTTAATCAATCACTATTAATGAACTTTATCACGAAAATACTGAATTCATTTTTTACTCCTTCCTAGGAGTTTCCACCTTTTTTCTTGGCTCTCTAGGTGACTATCATTGACAATGACTCATACAAGTTTATTTAAACACATTTACTACTCCTAATCATCTATCATTTGTGTCTAATCTACTTAGTAACTCCTTTTTCTTTTTCTAATTCCTCAAAATGTCTCACACACACGACCATCAAGGAAACATGGACATGCCTCATGATCAAAATATGCCTATTATTATGAACATGGTGATGCAAATGAATTTCTTTTGGGGTAAAGATGTGACAATATTATTCAAAGGATGGCCAAACAATAACCTAGGCATGTACATATTGTCTTTGTTTTCTGTTTTCTTTATGGCTTTTGGTATTGAAATTATGTCAATGGGTCCAATAATGATCAACAAAAGCCCCATACGTGCTGTTGGGATTATTCAATCTGGGATTTACTATACTCTTCGTATGGTTCTTGTTTATTTTGTTATGCTTGCTGTTATGTCTTTCAACATTGGGATTTTCATTGTTGCTATTTTAGGTCATGGTTTAGGCTATATCGTTGTTAAATTCCGTGAACTTGTCGTGGACGAGACGACCACGGATTCAAATGGTACTCATCCTAAAGTTTAAAGGCTCTGAAACATAGTATACGTATAAAACTGGTGATCCAGAAATAACAAGTCAAAAGAAAGGGTTGAAAAAGGATGTACCACATGGGTAATTTCAATCTTTACTTCTTATTTTAGTTGAATATATTACCTCGCTAGATGGTAACATTAATTTTTGTTTTATATTAATTTCATCTTTTTCATGTGTGTAATTTTGTGGGATGATAATATGATATGATAAAATCAAATTTATTTGGGAAAAAGGCATAGATTTCTGCTTAAATTTGTTTCGAAAATGAAGTTATCTTTTGGACACCCACTTCTTCAAATCTTCTAAAAAAAGTTCTAAAAAAAATTTTAGTGGTGTTTTTAAAATTTAAAAGGGTATTAGAGTTGATTAGTAGTTTTAAGTTTTTGCCTCAAAGATTCAATCTTCGGTTTTTCATGTTCCAATAAGGATGACGTTGATAAAATTTCAAAAGGATATATGAATTGAGTGTGTTTGTAATTTTTGCCTCAAAAGATTTAATCTTTGGATTTTTACACTTTGTTCTTCTTTACTTATTTTTGCTTCAAGAATTCTTTAATGAGTTATTGAAAAAATCATTAGATTCAGACGGAAACATATAATAATATTCTGAGGATTGGATTTTGAACTGAAAAGTTTAAAGATTTGTTCTTTAATGAGTCGAATGAGTAAATGGAAATGGGTATATGGTATTGGGTTAATCGGGTTATTTCTAAAGGAATCCCGTTATTGGGTTAAAAATAGGGAATAGGTTTTTTTTAAAAAAAATAATCAGGCAATTGAATCAATTTAGGTCAATTTTGGGAATTCCGTCAAATGAAGGATAATTTTGGTGAAATTTGTGCCGGAAGAGATAAATTTAACTTCATTTTAACGGTGAAAATAAAGTTAAACAATAAGTCAAAGTTAAGAAATATTTTTTGACCCTTTTCCCTTTGATTTACTATTCAAAATATTTAACATCAAAATCTAAAAAAATATCATACGAACTATTTTAGTGTCGCGTACCCAAAAGTTTATGGATGGACAAATTATTGTCCTTGTTGAAAGATATTTATTCCTATGGCTGTTTGGACCTAAGTGAAGGGCAAGGTGGTAAAAATAAAAAGTTTATGGATTTTTATAGTTATTTCAAATCGATGAACTCTTGACACAAAGTACATGTGCTATAATAAAGCTTATTCTTCTGAGTAAATATTATATATTGAAATTTGATTAAATTAAATAAATTGAAATAAAATATTAAATAGTGAGCTTCAAATTTTAAATTTCTTTTACATTAAATTACATTAATTAAATATTATTAAGTAATATATATTGTTTAATATAAATTAATTTTAATTAAATAATAAAGATGTCGGTAAAAGGTTATCTATTCATGTAAATTAAAAAAAAAAGTGTAAACAAGTGTGTATAAGTTTTAATGTTCCTTAAATGAATAATGTTTGTTATTTTGTTAATCCAGATAATATTTTTTCCATTAGGCAAGTAAAGAAGTTTAAAGCTTTAGTGTATGAGTCACCTAAATTGCATTTTGACCAATTCATTGGATATCACGATACATCAATGCTACGTTAAGTTTCTTTTTCCACCCGTGTTTGGAATCTATATTAGAGATTCGATTAAATTTGAATCACACAGTGCATGGCCCATTTGAGGGTGACACTCCCAACAAGATTTTTTCATACTCAGGGCTTGAATTCGAGATCTCTGATTAAGGGTGAAACACTCCCACCAGTGCACCACAATCCATGTTAGTGCTACGTACATTAGTACCAGACAATTATATTGAAAAAATGCCTTTATATTAAGAAGAGCAAGAATTTTTAAAAAAATGACATCCCTTTGATGAGAAAGTCGAAAATATTGAATGAATAAATTAAAGTCGCAACTTTTGAAGTAAAAAACAAAAAATCAATGACTAAATAAGAGAAATAAAATCAAAAAAAATTCAAAACTCAATGAAACTTTCATCTACGAAAAAAATAAAAGATAAAATAGATCAAACAAATAAGATCAAATCGTCAATTTTTTACTAGTTATTGAAATCAGAAACAATAGAAAAATAAAAACAGTTTACAAATTTTTATTTAATTTAGAATTCTTAATCAGTGCTTGTGAAAATCAGGATCCTTGACCACCGTGACAGGACAGGTTGCATGAGACATTACATAGTTGGTCACACTTCCCATAAATATCCTGTTTTAACCAAGAAATTAAAATATTAATGGCAAAGGCAAATTAACGCGATACGCATAAATTCAAGATCTCTCTAAGGGCAAATTAACTAAATTCAAGATCTCTCTAAGGACAAATTAACGCGATACACATAAATTCAAGATCTCTCTAACAAACTAGATATCTTTTATGTAAATTTTCTAGATTAATTTAATATTATCTATCGAGATTCATGCTACAAAAGTCTTGAATGGTGTGCTTGGTTGAATTCCTACTTATTTACATATTTTTTTTACTTGCTAAAGAAATATAGATATATTCTCATTTAGTACATTTTTTCTCCTTTTATTAGTAATGCATCCACCTATATTTACCCTTTTATTAGATTTGACAGATTGTCGATTGATTCTCAATAGTTATCTTTTATATTTAGATTTGAAATTGATAATATGAGCAAATTCACACAAATATAATTTAAATTTTACGAAATAAATTTTGATTTTTAAAAAATTGGAAATTATGAAGAGAGCAATTAATTAAAGAAGGTACCTTTGGAGGGTAGTAAGGCCTCTACTACCCATAACCAAAGAATTTAATTTCAAATCTTCAACAGCTTCACACAATCTCTCCCTTGCATCTCCCCAATATAATTTGGTCACAAATTTTATCTATACAATAATCAATTAAAAAAAAAATAAACAAAACTAAAATTAACAAAAAATAAATAAATTGAAAAGGGATGGATGAAAAGATGTATAATAATAACCTCTTTCTGCCTAGAAGCAGTATCAAGCATATCAAGAAGTTCAATATCAATCTCCACACCATATTTCTCTAATACTTGTGGCTCCCTAAATTCCGCCAACGGAATCAAAGCTAATAGACAAAGAACAATTAATTATTACTGACTGTCAGTGTATATAAGTTAAATCTGTTTATAAAAAAAAAAAAAAGTTACAACTTACGCGAACCAGATTTAGCCCATAACTTATTACGTGACTCATCAGAAGAATGATTCTTGATGTGAATGATGTAAAAAATATCATCTTTATCAGCCAAGTTATCAATTGCCCATTTCAAAGCTGTTTTGCTACTCTTTGAGAAATCCATTGCAACACCAATTGTTCTATCTTTCACCATTTTTTTTTTTTTTTTTAGTGATGATTTTTCTTTATGATGTTGTTATAAAAAGAGATGCAAATTAAATACTTTGTTCTTGCGTGTGCAAAATGAAAGCAAAAAAAAGGCACAAAAAAAGGGGGAAAAGGTATAAAAGATGGTTTGGTTTGGACAGCTATTTAAGGATACCTTACCTAGTCTTCTTTCGTTTTCAAATATGTCCTAACGATTTACATGTGGACAAATATTTATTATACCCCACTTGTGCATTATGGACTTGCAATAATTGACTAATACATAGAGGCTAATTATATACTCATGTATACACTTAGATATTCGTACGTAATCGATATTCAATAACCTGATTAATTAAGCTTTATGTCGTAGAGCTAAGAAGTATTTTCTACTATGAGATGTCATGTCAGAATTTAAATTTAAGATGTTTGATTAAAGATGGTGTAATATCATTCATCTACTGAATGATGAACACCTTATACTTTGATTTAAGCTATCAAGCAAAAGATAAAGTTGATTTTGTGTGGTCATTTTTTTTACAGTTGTAGTTTTGCGTTTGTTTCGGTACAAATGAGACATAGAACAGTAATAACTAAAGATTTTAATTTACGATTTAGAAAAAATAAATTAAAATGATTACTATGGAATCAAAAAGTAGCAAACATAACTGTTTTATACTGCTCCTCTTGATTAATGATGAAAGTAAATATAAAAGGAATGTTATTATTTATTTGCTGATTAAGTAATAAATATCAAGTATGATTAAATTTTATCTCGTTAAAGTTATTTCCCTCTTTTGTTAAACTTGAGGGGCAGAAAAACTAAAAATAAACACAAAATCATTCCTTCCACCTTTTAGATTTATTTTAATAAAATATTGAGTCAATTTTTAATACGTCTAATTTTGCCTTCTTAAAAAGGTACAATCACAATTACTAGTGTGCCTTAACGAGCAATTATGTTGCGTTATTAATGAGATTACCCTTATTGAGACAAAATTATTATTGTAATCTAAATGGATAAGTCTGACAACGAATTCTTCTTTATGTGCTAATTGACCATATATATGATATATTTTTTTTTTCTAGAGATAATGGGGAAAATAATTTTTACGTTTAGATTAGGTTCAAAATAAGTCTCCTAAATAAATTTTTAGATAGTTTTAATTCTTTAAATTTGTCAAAATAAATATATTTTTTTGCTCCATCAAAATATTTTACCAACTCTAACGGTAATATTCAAATTATTCCAAATTCGAAGGGAAATTTTGAAATAACTGATAAAGTTATTGTGATAATATAAACATGAAAATAATTTTTTATAATATAAAATTATGAAACCCTTATAATATGATTCTCGAACTTAATAAAACTTTGATACACCAAATTGTCCTTTATATTAAGACGAATAACCTTCAAAATTCCAAGTGGACATAGTGTGTGGTAGGTAATGTCAAACATAGAATTGGATAGCAGACATCAAGTGGATATTATTTCGAATAATAAATGTGAATAAAGAAATAGAAATAACATGTTATAATGTAGAGATTTTGAATATCATGGAGATATTAGGTTGTAATCCACTCGTCTGGTCCATTAAATGCCGCCTCCACATGTCCTTAAATAATATTTATTTTAGTTTACAATAAAAGTTTAATTTGATAAAACAATATATTGTCATTTGTTGTGTAATTGTTGATCAAATCAATCTTTTAAAAGTTAATTACGTATAAAAAACATATGAAAAATTATTGTGATTCATCAATCTTGTATACAATATTTCATTTTCCAATATCATATTTGAATGGTTAGCTGTGTAATCGTCTGAGTTTTCAATTTGAACTATCATATATAATTATTTATTAAAATATATTTTAATTATCAATAGTTTATTTTTTTACGTGAAAATTGATACATAATTGATAATATGTAATTCAAGTAGAAAACTTGCCCACCTAATAATCAAGATATGAAAGTCAAAAATTCAAAATAATTTAAATTTACGTTGATCTATCACTCATATTAAAACTTGAACTCTATATTTTTGAGCCTTTTTTTTTTAGATAATAATGAGATCAATTATTCGTTGCTTCATTTAAAAGAAATGCCTCCCATGAGAATATGTCTGATTGACGCTGAAAGAAATGATGTGAAAAGAAGTTCTTTAATTTAATTATGCCAAAAAAAAAAAATCAAAGACAAAAAATACTCTAATGGTATCTAAAGCATTTTTATATTGGAAGATAGCATAAATGAATATATTTGAGGGCTATGACAACATCTTTTTTCTAGCTTTTAGTTCTATTATTAATGATTATAAAAAGAAATTTAACACGTTATAACAAAAATAATTATTAGCGATAAATAATTTTTAATTAGTGTAAAATATATATTTTTAACGGTAATTGACACTCTTTTTATATGTCTCTAAAGTCTTTAGCGACATTAGAAGTTGCTTCTAATAACACTTAAATAATGCTGATAAAGACTTTAGCACTCTTTATTAATATCAATATTTAATGCCGCTAAAAGATAATTACATTATTTTTTTTCGAAAAATTAGATAATATATCAATATATATATAATTTAAATTCTTTAAATTCCTACCGTCAATATTTCTATCATTTTTTTAGAGGAAAAATCTTTAAAAAATGTGGAGCCATATTGGCTAAGAGATAAGGATGTGAAAGGTGGGTAGGAGTATATACTGTTGGGAAAACGCGGACAAGCACAAAAGTATATATGGTAAAAGTAATGGAAATAAAATGGGAAAATAACGACACCAAGAATTTTACGTGGAAACCCTTCTGAATAAGGGAAAAAACCACGGGCCAAGAGGAGCAACTGATATTATTATAGTAAGGAATTTTACACTGTGTAGTCACGAATACAACACTCAAAGTGACTACTACACACTCAAAAGGAACAACACTCTTTTGGTTTCCGTCTTACTAAAATATCGCTCACACTCTATTTTTCTTCACAGACTATTTTCTTATATAGTCTATGGAATACCTCGCTTTGCTCTCAAAATGGTTTTTCTCTCTAACTTGGTGTGTTCTACAAATGAGCAAGAATGCTCTATTTATAGAAGGATAAAACCATACTTATGTCACTAATGACATAGGTAAATATAGCAAAGTCAAAAATGGTTGCAAATCTTACCAATTTGCCAACTACCAAATCTTTTCTTTTCAACTCCAATTACTATTCTTTTTTAACAATTGTTTCTACCAATTGAATAGCTAAAGTTGACTAAAAAATGGGATGGATTCAACATATACTCATTTATTTGGTCATATCTATTAGCGATAAAACACATAAATTAGCTTGTCAAATTACACACTAAGGGTAAAATAAGAATAATGTTATAATATATATATTGATTTTATGAAATAACAATTGGTATGGATTAACTATTTACAAGAGGGATGAGATATAAAAAGAAACAAAGGAAGTAGTAGTTAATCTCAAATTTGACAAATAGCTTTTTTTTGGAACAGCCGCAAGTAAATCATGTTTATTCTTATTTTTTTAACTTAAATAGTATGAAAAAGGATTTAATGTCTCTAACTTATATGGAAGAAAAAGTCTTTCATTCACCTATTGGATAAAAAATATTTTCTACGTTCTTGTTTGGCTTTAAAATGCCCCTCCAAGTAGCAATGTTTATTGATCAAGGTCTTAATTCAATGAGGACTAAATTAGAGTCTGTTTGGATTGAAGGGTAACTTATAACTTACATTGATAAGCTATAAGTCCATTCAAACGGATTATTGTTGATCTATATGTATTGATTCGACTTAACCATAATAAACTCAAATTTCTAAATATGAATTGACTTCCCTAATTCCTTTCTTCTTCATCGTATATTCCTTTATTATTTTTTAACTAAGATTCTGCAATTATTTCATGGAAAGAACTTGTTATTGTTAATTATCTTACAATGTGAGCCATTAAAGAAGCTCGAAGCTCAAGTTAGAAAAAGGAAACTTACATAAATATACTATAATAAAAAAATATTTACCATTTATAGCAATAATATTTTTTTCACTTGATCACTTTTAATTCATTTATAATACAAGTTTAATACATATTATAGATTTAACAAAGCATTGCTATAAATGGTAATAAACAAAAAGTATCGCTAAAATCAGTAATTATTTTTTAAAATGTGTTAATTTATGTAATTTTTCCATAGAAAAATTATTTTAAAAAATTGTTCATATGAAAACATTGGAGTTGTAGGCCCAATTAACCAGCATAAGAAATCTTATTTAAGAAGTTGGGCTTCGTATTGTCCAATTTGAATTGGTATGGTCAATGGTGTACCAATTAAGACACCAAATTTACATATATTAGCCACATTTTCATAAGTTCGCACAAAATGTTTATTTATCACCTTTTAGGCTAACTAAAGTAGCAATATCTTATTTTATTTATTTTCTAAATGACTTCATAGCATCGTGATACTCTTGAAATAAAGTATCAAGTTTCAATATATGTGTATATAATGTATCAATATTATTTTTCATCTTTGAGTTACATCGTGTATATAAAAAATATTATGTGTTTTTCCTATATAGTGAGGAACAACTTTCACATTGTAGCTTGCCTAATTGCATTTCATAGTAAACTTTATGTTTGCTATACGTATATACAAAAGAAGCTATGGATATTTCTATACATATACACAAAAGAAGCAATTGTTTAATCTGTTTCGGTATACATATACAAAAGAATCAATTGTATAATATGTGTTTGTATAAAGAGAGAAAGAAACAAGAAAACTAGGCGTGGAAAGATTGTATATGTATAATCATAAGTGTATCGGACGATAGATATATGCATTTGTTTTATATATACATTTTTCTCTCACTTTATACAAACACAAACGCAATGTATACATTTGTGTATGTATAAAGTGAGAGAGGCAAGTGAGAGTGACTAGCGAGATTTGGGAGAGGGGAACGATAATATATGTAAATATACAATTTTCTCTCGTTTTATACATACACAAACGCATTTTATACATTTGTGTTTGTATAAAAGCAAGAGAGGTGATCGAGATAACACCAGGGAGAGAGGCGAAATAGCAACAGTTTGCTATGACGTACAAATAAATTAAACTTTGTTTATAACATTTAATTTGAATTAATAGTTTGCTATTATATACAATTTTTCTTATATTAAAATATGCAAATTGAGTTATATACATTTTATGTATACACGTATTAGTATTTTGTTGATTTTTTTTACTACAATTAAAATTTGCATACGTATAATGTATACATTTGCATGTTTGTTATTATTATAGTTTTCTTACATATCTTGAACATCTACTGATATAATTTTTATTTTGGTAAAAATATGTATACCTGTAATATACTCTCCTGCAGGTTGGTCCTTTTTAATCTTATTAGTAATTTTTAGATACGAAAAAAATGAGATTTTAACTTCAAAATGATTAAGTCGTATATTTAGCCAAAATTAACATACTTAGGTCTATTTTCCACTATCACTTCAGACAACTTTGCGTTAAATTTTCTATATATTGCAGAAATAATATTTATATTTATACTATACATATTGTAAAATATATCCAACGTAATTTTGGATTAAAAATAGTCAAAAATAGATATACAATAAGGCTCTATGGCTATAATTTCGGTGATTGCTCTCCATCGCTATAATATTGTTTGCTACAGAGGATGCGGTTGGTATATTTCATTGTCTTATATTTCGCTTGCGAATATACAAATAAAGTCAGTATATACAAATACTTTTAGAAATTTTTCAGGACTCTATTTGTATATTTCGCTAGTCAATGATACAAACATGATAGTTTATAACGAATTTTTCATAAACCATATACAAATAGCTATGATAAAGCCTATACGAATTCTAAATTTATGTAATCAAAAACCGAATCATACATATTTTGAATTTATATAATTCGAAAACCAAAAAAAATGGATAACAGCTTTTGATCCGAAGACAATTGACATCGTATCAAACACTTTAGGCCCGCAACAAATGGACCCGCTTGACATCCACCAGAGACCAGAGTAGACTAGGCCCATCAAGTACCTCATCCTTTGACCTTTGTGGTTAAAGCCTTTTTCTATTTTTTCTTCAAATATATTTGCTACTATTAATTATTTTGATGCGTCTAAATACATGCATATCGGTATCTAAGTAACAAATCTTGTACGTTTCATCCATCTTCCTCGCAATTCTCCTATAAATTTGAGATACATAACAATATTACAGTCTATTTCTATTTTAATGTATGATGGCCAAAATATATATATATATATATCTGAGTATATTTTTCTTAAAAAATCTGAAAATTATCCAAATAAATGAGACCAAGATATCTAAATCCACATATTGTGGGACAAATCAATTGAGACAATCAACAACAACATAAAGTCTTTCTTCTTCTTTTCCCCAATTTTTTGAGGATCACATTAAAATATTTGATATACTTAATATATATTAATTTGAAACATAATTTTTTTTAAAAATAATACTTTTTAAATCTCTGTATTAAATCAAATCTAATAAATAAATTAAAACAAAAGAGTAATTCCCCCACCCCACTACCGCCACCATCATAATTTATCGAAATAAGAACAAGGTTTTCATATCATTAACATTGTAACAGAATGGTAAGTACTCTTTTATTCTTAATTAGAGGTTTTGAGTTTGAGTTTTCCTGGATATAGTTCACCTTTATTATAGAACGTTCTATCTTTTAATGTGATTTTTTTTCATACGAATCTAAATTTAATCAAGCTCTAATCAGGAGCGGCTCAAACATATTAGTGGCCTAAAGCAAAAATTAAACGGGGCCTTAAACTTGAATCTTTAATAACTTTTATACAATCGATTTCTTCTAGTTTTCAGTTGATAATATAATCGTTCTTATTTTAAATTATTTTTATTAGATAAAATACTCTGAATATGTAAAATTTCTTCTAATAATTCATTAATTTTCATGAAAAGTTCATTGTTTCTACAAATAGTTTCAATATTTATTAAAAATAATAATAACTTATGACCTATTATTATTAAAAATGAGGCCCCTTAAATTTAGAGGCCTATTGCATGTTTTTTTTAAAACTGTCGAACCACCCCTGACTCTAATATAAATATCGAATACTAAATGAAAAATCAACATACTAAGTAATAAAATTTGTTAAAATTTAAGGAATCCCATAGTGTAATTCAATAATTACATTCTGTCCCGACAAATTTAGTATTTACAAAAAATCCCTTAAATTTGTTGAGCCGTGATACTTTAGACTCTAGTGATACATGGTAAATGATACATGGTAATTTTAAACTGTTGACGGAAAACGGTACAGTTAATGTTGTTAATGAAACAGCTAAATTTACGGTAACATATCATTAATCAGCATAAAATCAGCACTTAATTAGATATTAATTTCAAATTTTGAAAAACAAAGATTATATCATCTATTTTGAAAACAATTTTTTTGAACAATCTGTTAAATTTCGAACTACAGTAATTTTTATTGTTGTTACAGTGGATTTTTCAAGATGAATACTTCGATTTTGATGAGACATTCCGGAATTTGGGTGAACAAATTGCAGAATGAAAGTTACAAAATCGACGGAATCGTTGTTGGAGATTCAATTTCGTATCTAATACATGTATCAGAAACGTCGACTAAACAATATACACACTGATTCTATATGTATCATCAAGTACAGTTGATGACACATTTATTAAACTTAGTGAATGATACATTATAACAATTTTCAAAACATGTATCAGTACATCAACTAAACAACTAATACCTTACTGATACATGATATCAGTTTTCAGAAATTCATATTATATGCAAAACATGTGATACATATCTACTACATGTATCAGTGAATTGACTAAACACTGTACACACTGATTCTATATGTATCATCAAGCACAGTTGATGACGCATTTACTAAACTTATTGAATGATACATTATAACAATTTTCAAAACTTCATGATACATATAAAATATTATGATACACAACAAATTCATGTATCAATTCACCATCTAAAACACTATACACACTTATTCAAATGTATCGGCAAGCACACTAGATTCCTTAAAATTTTTACTAATTTCAACAACAGTTTTAAGTACCAAAATACTAACCCAAGACAATGTAGGCCTAACAACAATGTTTGCTGCTTCTTTTTTATTTTTTTGTTGTATTTTGACAACCTTTGATTTTGATGTTTCGCCAGAGTCTTATATCCTTCTATTAATTAACGGATCAATTACTATGATGTAATAGAACAATTAACAAAAACAAAAAAGAGAAGAAAAGACGAACTGATGATGGATTAATAATAAAAAGATGCTGGGTTAAGACGATTACAGATTAAGAAGAAAAAGATGATGGATTAAGAATAAAAAGAAGAAACCAATAAATTCTGCTGGGTTAAGAAGAAGGAAGATGATTATGGAAAAAAAGGAAGTGAAACTTGATGGAGTAAGAAAAACGGGAGAAGTTAAGAGTTGTCCTGATTTTTGAAATTTGAAATTTTTTGAATTTTGAAATTCAAAATTTCAAAATTAGTTCTTTTATTTAAAATTAATTAAAATTAATAATTCAAAATAAAAAAACTGATTTAAAAGGTTGTGTGTTTAAATGGAGAAAATTAAAAATACAAAAACTGATTTAAAAGGTTGAGTATTTTAATGGAGAAAAAATAGGCATTAAAATGGGTAATTGTGTATTATAGGAGAGAGAATGTAATGTATCTATAAACTTACGCTAAAATTAAAAAAAAGGAAATTATGTAATATTTTAAAAAAGAAGGGAAAATTAGAGAATATAAAACTTATAATTGTGTATTTAAGTTATTTTTCCATAAAATTTTCCTAATTACGAGGCCTGATCTACATTTACTCACTGTACATGAAAATTACCTCGTACTGGTAACATTTTTCTTATGCAGAGTCAATATAGAGTAAAGTAGATGAATAAATAAGGTGATAGCTTTACTGCCTATAAACATAAAGTAAATTTAATACAAGCTGGTGCAGCATAATGTCTACTGTGTAAAGTCATTTTTGTAACATTAATTAGTGTGATATATGTCTCTGTGCGACTATTATTGATAGTTCATATAAATACATACTCTTATCTCTTTTATCAAAATAATAATATCGTCTTCGATAGTCGTTCACTATTAACTTGATTTATTTTTTAAGAAATATAGTAATAAACAATAGGAGAAATATTATTATATTATTTTTTAATTTTATCAAATTTAATACTTTAAAAATAGTATTAATAATAAATAAGTATTTAATAATAAAAATAAAAAATAAATTATTTATTAATTCGTATAGACAAAACAAATATTATTGAACAGAGAAAATAATGACCGTAATAATTGAACCTTACTTAGGTTGTTTTGAATCATTATTTTCAACCTACCCCATAATTATTATGCATATATCATACACTTTAATGCAGATTTAAAGGTGGTTCGTCCATAAAATCAATCAATTTTTATTTTTATTTTAAATGCATACTTCTTTAAAAAAAAAAATGCTTGGAGTAACTTTTATAAAATTTTCTCATTTTCCACAAGATACCTTCTCAAAACTCTTGTATGTAAAAAATATACTATAACGCAACTATTAATATTCTTTTATATAAAAAGATAAAGGCATAAGATTTTTTAGAATTATAGTAAGATAATCAGCAGCATATTTATCATTTTTTGTATTATTTATATCTTTAAATTATGCTAGAATTTTATTATGAAATTAATTAATTCATATTATTTAAACACCTTGAATTATTATGGATGAATTTTTGCCGTTATCTCAATGTAGCTTTTGCTGCTATCTTTATACACTTTTTGATGTGAATTTTTGGTCTAATTTGAGCTACAATTTCGGTGTAGTTATTTTCAAGTATAACATTATCTTAATAGCCACAACATATATTAATTGCTAACACAAAATGGTGCAATCTTGCCAATTAAATTTATAAATTTATGAGTAGTAGAATCATTGTTTAATATAAAAATATAAATAATAGAAAATAATTTAATTCAAAAAATAATAAAACTCACTTTTAATTTAAATGTATAACTGATAATTACATCATAATTTAAAAGGTGTTATCCTTGTCCCAGAAATTGATAATGCCATCCATTATAATCTCTTTTCCTGTCTTCCATTTTATAGACAAACTTTTCTTTTTTTTAATACTATGTTTGGTAAAAAAAATATATTGTTCGATATCTGAAAATTCTTAAGCTTTAGTTTTTCTATATTAACCTGGTTAATGACTTGCTCTTGTAGCACAAAATATCATTACTTTCTTGGTTTTAAAATTGTTATTGCGTTTGTTTTAAAAATTATATTATTTGTCTCTCTAAAAATAAAACATATCAAATTTAGTCAGCTATAATAACAGATACCTGATAAAAACGCTTCAACAACGAAACATATCTAGTAAAAATTCACAAGTGAATCTGAGAGGATTAGGCCATAGGTATATTCCGACATTATTTCTACCTTGCATGAGATAGAAAAATTATTTTCAATAATTCACTGATTCAAAAAAGTGCATTTAAAAATATGAGTTGCTAGAAATACCATGGAAAAAAAAGTTCATGACAATTTTTTTTAAAAAAAATATTTTTCAATTTTGATTAAAAAAAAATAGGAAGAAATTTGGGTAATATTGTGAGATATCCCCCAAATTATGCAAACTTTAAGAAAATGGGAGACAGATGGTCAAAATATAAAATTTGTTTTGCATATACAGCTAAAAACCATTGAGGGAACTCGCCGTCAACAAAACGACGACGTTTGGGTAACGTCTTGCGTTAATCAAGGCGACATGTCTCCTCGTAGTGCACACTTCACCATTACCTTCTAATTAAATTCTTAATTAATCATTTTAGATTTGACACATTAATACTCCTATTAAGTATTTTAACATATCAAAAAAAATATATGATATTAATTAATAAAATATATTTTTATTTTTGATATGTTAAAATGATATGAACACACGAAAACACAATGAAAATTGATTCATTTTCAAAAATGAGTCTGTAAATGCAAAAATATGTATTAAAAATAACGGAATATACGTAATGTTTTTCCAATTCATTACAAAGATTTTCATATATTTATTCCAGAAAAATATTTAGAATGCCTCAAAGGCGCAAGATCCATGAGCTAATACACACGATAAATGACAAAGATCGAATAATTTCTAAAAGTTAGCTCGTAAATGTGAAAATATGAGTGAATAAACGGCAAGACTATACGTAATGCTTCCCAACTCATTACGGAAGTCCTCATAGTTTTTTCAGAAATATTTTCTAGATGCCCAAGGGTGTCAGATGCAGGTGTTAATACACACGTAAAACGGTGAAAGTCGGACTAAAAATTGGCTCGTAAATGCAATAATATGCATGAAAGAATGGCAGGGGACTATACTTAATGGTTCTCCAACAAATTAAGGAGGTACTCATATAGTTTTTTAAGGAATTTTTTTTGGATTTCTCAAAGATGCTAGATTCATGGGTTAATACACACGAAAAATGATGAAAGTTGCGTAATTTCTAAAAATTGACTCGTAAATGTGAAAATATGCATAAAAAATGGTGGGACTATACGTTATGTTTCCCTAACTCATTACGAAGGTCCTCATATAATTTTTCATTATAAAATTATGGATGATCCTAAAGCGCTAGATCTATGGGCTAATACATACTAAAATCGATTAAAATTAGGTAATTTTAAAAAATTGATTCATAAATATAAAAATATGAATAAAAAAACAACATAACTATATGTAATGCTTCCAAACTCATTACAAAGGTTCTCATATAGTTTTTTTAAAAAAAAATTTAATGCTCAAAGTCAAATATATTAAATTCATGGGTTAATATATATTAAAAAATGATAGAAGTTATGTAATTTCAAAAAATTAACTCATAATAAGTAAAAGTGAATGAAAGCAGTAACTACATGAAACAAATACTCTAATAAATGCACCTTTATTTAAGAAAAAAAAAGTAATTAGTGTATGTAGTCAAATTAACTAGAGTTCAAAAGCATCCATTAATAAAATGCACCTTAAATTAAAACATTTTGTTAGTCAAAAGATGCCAAGTAATGTGAAGGATGAATAAGTAATTAATACCGTAAAATATAAAGAGAATTATATTTTTTTTTTGTTGTATTTAAAGTGATATTAAATAAAAGTGTAAAATTATTATGGACAAATAAAAATAAATCGTGTAATCAGTACATTGACATGATAACTAGTGTAATTATGGTGAGGAGAAGGCATTAATTATGGAGACAATTCAATGATTGAAAGAGCACTATAATAATTTTGTCTTGGTTGAAATTTGCAGATAATCAAGAATTTAGGGGTAGTTAATTATAGTTTGGTTGGTCAACTTTTAAAGTGTCTTAATAATCTCACCAGCCCTTCAACAACTAATCCTTTAATTTTGTTGGTTAGGATTACTAATTTTTGCCTAATGGCTCTTATAATGACGTATTTACTTTAGTTTAAGACTATAGAGTAACTTTTTTTAAATTATATATGAAATTAAAATATCCTAGATGGATTTGCATTTTTTACTTCTTCATATTCAAACATTCTTGGAGAGTACTTTTTCTAGGGAGAATTGCATTTTTGGTGATTCCTTAATTATTGATAAATTATAATCTTGATTTTTATTGTATATGATTAAAAAAAACAAATTTAATTTTTAATTGATTAACACGTCTATTTTGGTGCCTTTATATAAAGAATATGTTATGTTTTACTATTTTTAATGTATAGTTATCAAATATAGATAACGACATGAGGTTAAGATAATTCATGGTAATGAAATAGTGAAAAGGAAAATAAAATTGTGAAAATTCACAAGCACGCAAAGGAATGAAAAATGTAAGTCTCATACAATTAAATGTTAAATATATTTAATTAAATATCACATAAATTAAAATTAAAATTTATCAATAACTGGAGCCAAGTGGAGTAAGAGATTCATTCTCTCGTATATATATAAAACATACTAAATGTTCTTGACTTGTTCATATATTTTATTTTATTTTATTTCATATTTTAAGCATTTTAAGTAAAAATTCTGGCTCTTTCGTTGTCTATAAAGAGGCAACAATTTTTTTACATTTCTTTTTATTAATTATTATTTGTAACTTTTTTATTTATTTAAGGAAAAATGCACAAGTATCTCCTCAATCTATGTTCGAAAAGAGACACACTTATACTATACTAACGTCCTATTACTCCCTGAACTTATTTTATAAGTAATTTTCTAACATTTTTAGCGTACGTGGCACTAGTTTAAAAAAAAGTCAACCATCATTGGGCCCACAAGATAGTGCCACGTAAGTCAAAAAGGGGTTAAAAATTATTAATAAAATAAGTTCAGGGGGTAATAGAACCTTAGTATAATATAAATGTGTCTCTAAGATTTCAGGCATAGATTGAGGGGGTACTTGAACATTATCCCTTTATTTAAAAAACCAAAGGATGGTGATTGGCCATAGAAACAAAAGTCTAATTAAAAAAGAGATCTAGATCTACAAGAAAGAAAATATAGTGGATAAAAGTAGTGTTACATCATGTGCACTATCTTGTCATTGTAACCTAACAAATGGACACTTGTTCTTCCTAAATCATTCAACCACAATGTTCCAACGTGGGATCGACTAATATGAGTATTTGCTAAGTTTTATATCTATATTTGTCTATAGATCTTGGACCTTTTATGATCCATCTAACACCATCTCAATTACTTTATGCTCATATTCTTTGTATGTATGCACCCTCCCCTCCTATATAAATACACTTTTTTACTGATTCGAAAAACAAAACATGACAACTAAAAAGAATCAAGAAAGTATCTCTCATATAAGAACAACAACTATTGCCTTTGAATTCATGCATTTAAGAGGATAGATCTATAATCTCCATAGGGAATCTTGAAATTTTATATACAAGAGAGTATATAAATATAATATTTCGATCATGTTTTTTCAATTTGTCAATTTTAAAAAATTCTTATAGATATTTTGAATTTTGTGTACTAACTATAGTGGTGATCTCCATTTAAATTCTAAAAGTATTAAAATTTTAATTTTTTAAAAATTTATATGAATTTATGTAAAAAGATATGATGCAAGTCTTAAAATATGTGTTGATCATACACCATGTCAATTACTTTATGTTTATTCCTTTTATCTTCATTAATATAAGAAACATTATTGTCATTGAGTTCATGCACAATTCTCTTTAAAGAGGACAGATCTATAATTTTCATAGGGAATCTTGAATTGTAAATACATGAGAATATAATTGATAGTCTATTTGACACTCTTGTTATTATTTAAAAAGTCAAATTATTTTCTCACTATAACTTTCTCAAACGTTGTAAAATATTTTGAATAACTATGCTAATTTACTTTTCACGTAATTCTCAAATATATAAGTTACATATTATTTGTCCATATTACATAACTATTTGTTTCAAATTACTTGTCAATTTGTGAAATCAAAATTAATATTTCTTTCTTATTTTGTTGTTAAAATTAATTCATTTTGAAAATATATACTATATAGTAAAGTTCTAAAAGAAATCCTTTGTTGCTCATTTTGATATTGATGAATAAGACACATAAATAGTGTATTAAAAAAAATTTAAAGTTTAAATGAATAATAAAATATCAGTATTATGAATTTCTCAAGAGACATGTAAGAAGAAATTGTGGATGAATAATATGAGAGGAAGAAAGTAATAAAAATGAAATTTTTATTTCTCAATTCACATTAAAAATTGAAGAGCAGAAAGGATATCGAATATCGAATATGTACGTATTAGCTCTACCTCGTTAAGTTAGAAGATCTAAAAATTGAGATAGGACAACTAAATGATAGAGAAAGTTTACATCTATGGAATTACTTATTCTTTGACTTGTCTAGTAGTAGTCTAAGTTCACAAGACTTAACCTAATTAAAGCTTGAAGAGTATGTGACAAAATTCACTTTGTCCCTAACCAAAGAAACAAATAGAGGATATTGTGCATAGAGATTCTATTCTAAATCACTTGAATTTGAACAAATTAAGGAGAAAAGTTGATGAATTGAAAATACTTTAATCTTAGATTAGCAAAACAAGATTGATTTTTAGTCTTGTGATACACTAGTGCCAACGTGCATATGCACATTATATACCTACTAAGAAATAGTCTTGGCTTCATGTTGGACATACACTAAAGCAAAAGTGACAACTAATGGCAATAGATTTTTATTAAATATTGTGTTAAAATATTTGATGTTAATTGAGTTAATGTTATTATAAATGTCGCTAAAATTTTTAATGACATGTATAGATTACTAAATAAAAATATTAATATTATATTATTACTGTTAAATACAATATAATATAACAAAAATTGTATTTTTATCGCTGCATAATTATCGCAAAATTCTTTATCTGCCTTATTGACAATTTATTTTTTGTTTTTGATTTTTCATCTGCTATCTGGTACCTACATTAACGTCTAGTTAAATTACTTAAAATCGAGAACTTGATTAAGAATGAAGGAATATTTATCAACCTCGGTGATGAAAACAGATTAATGGTGGATGATTTGATGGGAATTGTCTTCACTTCCAAGACTAGAAAATAAAATGCCCCAAAAAGAACTTTAGGCATGTGAGTCAATGGTCCCTACAAATTACTATATTCCTAGTATGAAGTTGGACTAAACAAAGTGCTAATTAATTAAAGTTAAGAGAAGAAGAAAAATATACCCTATAGAAGAAATCACAAAAAGAGAAAAAGATAACATTTAATAATTTGATTTTAAATCAAATCTTTATCTTAACCCACAATATTATTCACTTTGTGGGTCAAAAGGAACTAATGTAATCATACAAATCTATGTGACCTAATGACCTACAAACTAGTATAAAATATTCTCTTTTTACAAGAATTTGGTACTTCAAAAAAAAAAAGCCCTTCGAATAAACATTTTTATTCTTTTAAAAATATAAAAAATATGAGATATTTTTAGAAATGTCGGCAATTTGAAGGAAAAAGAAGCTCTCTTTAGTTTTTTAATGAATTAAATCATTCAATCATGATAAATTATATAATTTAGCGTAAATAACAAATACAAATAAATTCTCTAAAATTAAAAATGAGCATATATACCTAAACAGTAAATTCATCCCTACTAATTAAGAGTAAATTTTATTTACTAATCACTTAATTTTGTTAATTTATTTATCAGAAAAGGAAAAAAGTATCTTTATGTTGGGACCAAAGGAAGAGGGAAGCTTTAGATCTGACTCAAAAGCACCCCAAATAAAAAGTATTACATGTTTGAAGTAATTTACAAGGGATATTAGTAAAATATGCGTTGAAATGATCTTTTATGACCCCTTGAAAATTAAATTTAAAAAAAATATAATTTGTTTGAAAGATATAGAATTTATAGTTTAGAGTCTTAAAAAAAATAACTTTCATTAGAAAAGAACTAATTTCTCATATTTGATGGAAAACATTTTTGTACCAAACACAAAGTGCAGCCTGGTCATGGAAAAAATTGTTTGGACATAAAATTATTTCAATTTTATGGAATTCAATTCAGAATTTAAAAAACTCAAATAAATTATTTTCATAATTTATACTTCAAATCACTCTCAAAAAATTCAGAAACAATCATAGTTTACAGTCTATACCATTTTTAACTTGAAAACAAATCTCTTTTTAATTTATTTTTTTTATATAAATTTCACAATTTTTATATTCATAGTCTTCCAAAAAAGTCTTTCGACATCGCTTACTTTAGTATATTAAACAATTCTCCTGTATTTTTCAAGAATATCAACTTAGGAGTACTCGAAAAGTAAAAGAATCTTAAATGTATTAAATGGTCCTATTGCTTAACAATAACTAAAAATAACCAAACAAGAGTACTACTTCTGAATTCTTAAATATGTAAATGTTGACCTACTTTTTTGTTTCATCAACAAATCAAGCACAAAAAGGTGAAAAAAGAAAAATTATAAACTAAAAAAAACATATAAAAAAGGAAAATTGAAGTGAAGCATGATGCAAAACTTATAGAACACTCAAAATAATCTCCTACATTATTAGGGTTCACATTCTCAACTACACAATAAAGAAAATTAAATTTGTTAATCAACACTCCGATAAAAAAAAAATTCTCTACTTTTACTCAAAGATTTCGACTTCGGACATCTGAATTCAAATACTCCCTCCGTTTAAAAAAAATGATCATATTTTTTTTTTAGTCTGTTTAAAAAAGAATGACCCCTTTCCTTTTTCTGCAACACTTTAACTTTAACTTTCCACGTGGCATATTTAAGACCACAAGATTAAAAACATTTTGGTACATTTAACACAATTTTAATTTAGAATCACAAAATTAAAAAGTCTTCTTCTTTTCTTAAATTTCATTTCAAGTCAAATTAGATATTTTTTTTGAAACGGAAAAAGTAATTTGTAGTAAGAAGAAAATTTGGATTAGTTGATCTTCTATACGAGTACGATGACAAAAAAGGATTAAGAAAAAAAGTCACACTCACTTATCCCCACCACTCACGGCATGGATCATAAAAACCCTAAATTAACATGCTTTTGTCAATTATTACCTAAATAACTTTAGATTATTTGCTTTTCCCTACTAATCTTTTCCACCAAACGCCTACATAATCATTAATTAACATGAATGTCTTTATCAAACACTCTAATTCTTGTGATTAATTTGTCATGCTGTTGACTAGGGTCCTCACTTAAATCTCTGCCCACCACTACAAGTTCACTTAATTAAGATTGTATTAATATTTTGTCATAAAAATCTCACCTATCTTTAACTTTAAGCCAAATTTAGTGAGGCAAAGTTATATTATTGGTTACTAGTTGATTGCTAGTATATCTTGTCCACAAGCAGTAAAAGAATGTGTTCACTATGAACAGAAATACAATTTCTTTAAAGCACACTATATTTTTTTAAGAACACGAAATCGAATCACACTATATATCTAGATTCAGAATTTTAAGTCGATAAATCTCAAATCAACTAAAAACTATTTTTGGGGTAAAAATATAATGGTTAATTTCGTTTTAAATTTTAAAACTTGCTCAAATTTTTATATTTTATATAGAAAATAGAAAAAATCCAAAAAAAAAATAATATATATATATATATGGCAATAGATTACTTATTTATTTTATTTGACTAGTTTGAATAAACATGAAATTTAAGATGTCATTAACATCTGAGGAAGTAGAAAAGAAAAAGTATAAATCAAAATGTGCATTAATATCTGAAGTAGAAAAAAAATATGGCTAGTTATGCTGGACACGTGTCATCAAAATAAGGCCTCAAACACAAGATTTTCATCAATTCATGTACTTTCAAGGAATATTTTGGTCGAAAAATCCTTTTGGCTAGAAAAATTTGATTAGAATTTAGGAATTAATAATTTTTTTATTAGATAATTTTATTTTTTAAAATATTTTTATTCATTTAATTTTAATATTTTTAATCAAAAAATGAAAAAAATCAATTTATTTTTAATTAAAAAATGAAAAAAATCAATTTATTTTTAAATTAATAAAAAAAATATTATAGATTTCTAAAATTTTTGATTAAATTCTAGCCAATTTTATTGTTTATTTAGCATTACCCTATAATTGTTTGTATTGGCTAGGGTTTTAGAGTGTGAATTGGTTGGTTTTACACCCAAAAATGAATGTGGAAGCATATATGCCTAAAAATGGGTAATGAGACAAATTAAACAAATTAAAGTGTGCAAAAATATTTCCACAAAGGAGTTTGCATGAGTTCTACGACTTTATGCACAATATTTCCACAATTGCCTTGTTCACACACTATTTTAATTTATAAGTTGGCACTACTATTAGCACTGTGTTAATTATTAGTGTTAACTAATTAACGTCAATAATTTAATTATCTCTTAGTGGTGTTTAATATTTTCTGTAAATGTCTCTAAAATTTATAGCGACACTAAATTCAATGTCAATTGATTAATGTCAGTAAATATTCTATCACTCTTTGTTAATACATATATATATGTTTATTATCGCTATTTTTGTTATAGTGTTTTTAATTGATGTATGTTTTGAACATGTTTTAGATAGTTGTTATATACTTAAACACTTCAATTTTCTTTATTTTCAATCGATCATACTACATAGACCATAGTAGTAGTTGAAAACTGAAAAGTGTGTGAAATAATATTTAAAGCTTATGGTGTGAATATTAAATAATGGATGATAGAATCTATCCACTTAGGTAGAGAATTGAGTAGACATAAAGGCCATAAAAGAACATAGAGTGGGACATCGATGTATATAGGAAAAATGGCGGGAAATATTATACCATATATTTACGGTTGATCTCTGTCTTAATTTATGTGGCATACTTTATTTTTTTGAGGATCAAAATAATTTAAGTTTGATCGAGAATTTGCTCATTGAATCTTCAAATTATTTAAAATAAATTTATATATTTTTAAATTACATAAAAAAATTACTATAAATCTCAATAATTGATAATTCAAAATATTTAAAAGATATATAAAAATTTACTGTCAAAGATAGACTTATTTGAATCTCAAAATTTATTTGAATCTCAAAATTTAAAATGTGTCACATAAAATAAAACAGAGGAATAATTTTTTACAATATATGAAAGTCATTTTCTGATATTATCTCAAAATGTTTCGAACTCATAATTTCCACTTACACATAAAATTTATATAACTAGTAGACATGTATTAATTAATCTGATATATATATTGAATAAGATCGATTCATTTATTTATTCAAATAGCCGCAAAGAATATGTAATGATGATTGAATCGACAACTTAACCAAATCCCAAATGCAAATTGCATAAAGAGATTTGTTTTTTGATAAGGTGATAGACATTAGTTAATTAATGTGTTCCTTTTATACTTGATATGAAAATGACGTTTTGGGTTGCAATTAAGGGAGTCATTAGAGCACTCCTTAATAATCTCTTTCTTTCGGCGCCAATACTAGTTTCAATATTAGTATAACAATAATAACGATAAATTTAGTGTAATAATTTTATAAGTGGAGTATGACGAACGAAGAATATATGCATACTTTATTTAAATTTTTGTGAAGAAGTCGGACAATCTTTGATAGACGGTAAAATCATGAATGGCCGATGAAGTTCAGAGGTCAAAGAAATCATACTGTTAATATCTCGTTAATTTTTATGGATATAGAGTAGTTATTGGAGTCTCTAAGACCTAATTTAACATGGTATCATAGCAGGGTCCGACTCACCCGATGTTGAACCCCTCAAAATAATCAAAATTGTCCACGCACCAAATGCTAAGCACTGAGCGTGAGGTGGGGTGTTAAAGAATGACATATCGGTGGTTAATGAGATGAGTGAACTCCTTATAAGACTTGGACAATCCTCTTCCCTTTGAGCTATTATGGGTGTGAGTTAGACCTAAAATCTAATTTAACAGATTCGACTTCTATTCTCTACTAATATTGTTGGGTGGAAATGATTTTTTTTATATATAAAAAGAATAGTGATAATAAAGTAATGTTTGATGCTTTAGACTACTAACAAATTAAAGGCAACATGGAAAGTCATTTTCCCACTCTCTTTCACTTTAATTTAGATGAGAATTGAGGGAAATTTTATAAAGTTCTTGCCCGGCATGCCGACCCACTTTGTTTCTACTATAAGGTAATGTACTAATAATATTCTTTAAATTAATTAACTAGGATTAGTCATGTGTTCGAGCGAGCTAAGTGGGACTAAGGGGTTTATTTGACAGAAAATTATATTATATATTTTAATTAAAAATATGTGTGTCTATATATTTGATATATATTGAATATTCTTGACTTTTTTTTCTCTCTCTCTCTATATATATTTCTTTATATTTAAACATCGTAATTTTATTTTAATGCAAAGAATTTTTACAACCCTCCAAAATAACTATCAAAGAGGAATAGATTTTGAAATTTGGCATTAGAATGTGTTAAAATTAGAGCTAAACCAAATTGACTAGGTTTATATATGATTGTGATAGGTTGATAATCAGTGTAGAATTAATTAATTAATGATGGATTTTAATAATATTGTTTATCAAAAAAAAAAAATACAGTTAAATTTGTTGTGAGATTTTGGGACATTTAAATATGAAAAATACTTGGGAGCTAATACATACTATAAAATATAGAAAGATTAAAGTACAAGAATATTAATATAGTATTTTTATGTATTGTTCAGAATCCAATTTAATTTGTTGCAAGTATGTCAAGATACTACTTATAGGAATTAATAAAGGAAATACATTAAACAATAAGAAAGTTTTACTCTACGTAGAAATATTATTATGTGTTTGCTAAAGTTCTGCAATTTCGATTGTCAAAATTACAGATTAGAATCCCATTTTATCTCGTAAAAAAATAATTCAACTTTTAAACAAATACGAAGAAATAAAATTCTTTAAGAGAACACAATTTTCTATGGATTTAGAATGATAATATTTTCTTTCAATATTTTTTTTTGGGCTTAGAACTATAACTTATAAGTACAAGAATATATTAATGTTGTTTGACTCCTATTTTTGTGTTTTCAGTACAAAAAAATTACATGATCAAAATCGGCAGAAAAATCAATTAACAAATTATTTTAAATTTGAAAAAAATAATTGAATTCACAATTATTTTGAGTAGTACTATATTTATTTATTAAATTAAAAAAAAAATAAAGAAGGAAGGCGGGAAATAAGGAGCCGGCTGTGACAGAGATATGATAGTGACGGGGCCGTGACTGTAGCGTGGGACACGGACGGCCGTCAATTCAAACGGCAAATTGATTTATTTACCCGCAAAAATAGATGGAAAACTACAAATTGGCCATAAAATTTAAAATAACTACGTGTTTATATCTCAATCTAAAGTAATTTAAGATATCAAATTAGTATCATATATTTTATTGATATTTTTAAAATGCTGATAATTTCGCTTAACTGATACTAAATGAGTAATCACTATAACAAAAATAATTTTTAGCGGTAATTAATATGCACATTAATAGAAAATGTTAAAGTATTTACTGACATTAGTTAAATGTTATTGAATTCAATGTAGATAAAGACTTTAGGGACATATACAATGAGTAACTATTACTTCTAATACATATTTAGTGACAATTAAACTATTACCATTAATTAATTGCTGCTACAAATCATTTTTGATGTAATGAATCAGTATGTATATAATGTATTGATATAATTAATGTTTCTTGCTCATAAATTACTCATTTGTCAATGATACTATAAGGATATATGTATATTATTATAGATTTTGAAAATTTTGATCTTTTTAACTTATTGTCTCTTATAAGTTAATAATATATATATATATATATTCAACGACTTCTGAAAATATATTCAAATTCTAAATCAAAATTATAAAGTTTGACCAAATTCATAATCGATACTCTCTCTCCACCGTTGTCCGTCCTGTTCAACTAGGGAGTAAGTTGTACACACTAATAATACAATAAATATGTTGTACTTAAATATTTAAATTTTGAAATTTGTTTGATGAACATCATGTGAGAATGGATGTGAACAAAATAAAGAAATTCCAATTGTATCTTCACTTAAGATTGTAGAAAATGACAGTTTTATAGTTTGTTCACTCCTTTTAGTGCAAGTTGACTAGTTGCCGCTTGAGATTTACTACAATGGGAAACAACAAAAATCAGCAGTGATTGTTGGTGCATTTCTTAACCAATTAAGACAAAAATTGACAGCCAACTTGATGGATGGTCTACATAACCTTATTCATTTGGATGTTTTCATAGGTAAACTATGGTATAATTTTTTTATTAAAATCTTGTTTCTTGTGTTTGAAGTTGTTTTGACTTAGAAAGCAAGTGAAGTCATAGACAAACACTTACACACCACATGCTTTTGGTCCATTTAACAAAAAGTTATTACTAGCTAGTATGTAGGAGAGAGATTTAATATTCTACAAAAAGAACTCTTAAAAATGATTTAAAAATGTCTTTTTTTGTTAAAGGTGGAAGGAGGACATTTTTAAACCATATCTAATAGATTAAGGGCACTTTTGAGTTTTTATCTATATGACTATATATCATTTCTTTATATTATTACTTTAATTTGTTTGCGTATAGAAATCTTTGATATTTTTGCCGTTCCAAGTTTTTACTATATATAGAGTTCAAAATTTTCATTTCATACTTCTATAGAAAGTGATAACTCGGGATTTTGTTAAGGATCCTTTTTGGAAAGCGACATGGTGTGCGCGCGCACGTGCGTGCATGCGTATGTACACGTGCGTGCGTGCGTGTGTGTGAATTGCCATATATGCGCGAAGTAGGATATGGTGTCTACTTGTTCGATGTTATATAAGTTTAAATATCTATCTTGCACATACCTAAGGGCTAAGGTTTGAGGGCATAAATGACCGATGAAACCAAACCAAGGATGTATTTATATATTATACTTAAAATATATGTTACTTAAGGCATGTTTGGCCATGCGATATGAATCATGATATGATATTGAGTAGATATAAATTTGTTATTCACTGCGTAATATATTGATAATTGACGGTAGAATCAATGTGTAGTTTTTTGTACACCATAAGGAGATGATTGTACATGTATCTTAGGTGTTGAATTATATGCATACCGTATGGGAAAACCCTATATCGTGAACTAGGGTTAGGAATGGTTGATTTTCTAATTATGTGATGTATGTCGATTGATTGTTATATGGTATGCATGTGTGTACGTGAAGCATAAAAAGTAGAGACAACCTAATTAATTGAATATGTATAATTGCATGCCTTGAACCGAATACTTGATCGTATGATTATAAGTATGTTCATTGTGGATGTGAGTGTGATTGTGATAGTGCTGATAGGGTCGGGTGTGACGTACCGACACACTAACATAGATTGGATCGGACGTCACGTACTGACACACTAATATGGATTGGATCGGATGTCACGTACCGATGCACTAACATGCATTGGATCGAGTGTCACATACCGACACACTAACCTACATTGGATTGAGTGTCACATATCGATCGTATGAATGCGTTGGATCGAAAGTCACGTACCGACACATATACATACATTAGATCGGGTGTCACATTCTGATACACTAACAGTTTAGGTGTGGGTTCCATGAGAGAACTATGTGTGATTGATACACTCATATCTACTTGTTATTGATAATGTGAAAACGTGAGTTGCTCCCGAAATGAGAATTGAGTTGAATATACCTTATGTATATATATACGTGGGTTTACTGTGTAGTAATGTAATTGGATATATGTGATGAGATAAGTGGAGACCAATGATTTCGGGGTTAGTATGTGTTGCCTTAGAGAGGTGATACATGGTATTATCGTTAAAAATTAGGGTGGTAGTATGTCGTTAATGTTAATAGTTGGGTATTGCCTTGGAAGGGGATTTTTACTGGAGAGGTTAAGAAGACTTGATAGAAAGACTATGTGGTCAAGAGTTGAGTGGTGATGTGAATGAATTAAGGGCATGTCATGAGTGGTTGACCGGGTTAATAATAGTTATATTCAAGACCTTCTTCGAGAGATAGAATGGTTAAGTCATGATCAAGAACAGAGTGACTAAGGATTTATAGTCAAGTGTACTAATATACTGATAGGGCAGGGAAATATAAATGTGGAGGAAGGAGTAGTCTTATTGCATGTTTTTGCTGATTGATTTTTTATAATATATGGTGGGTATTGGGTTGATCGATTATGCCTATCAGTATATATGATTTTGTACCGATACTATTCTTGCTGTGTCTTTTTGGCAAAGTCTGGATGTAGAGTCGGTGATGTCTCATAGGTGAAGACGTCGATAATCATCTTCAAAAGCTTCTGTGTTTCCTTCCATGGGATGGAAGTTGTCTCTAATGTTAATTATGTTACATTCTAATCTTAGTAGCTCTTGTACATGTTTAGAATAGATTCCTATGGAAGTTATTTACTTTACAAGTTAATTTGGGTTGTTTTAAAAACTCTTTATTTATAAATCTACATGAACTTTCTTCTATAGTATTTTCTTGTTTTCTTATTTTTTCGCATGTTTTTAACTGTTTGGAAAATCGAGGGTTCTCCTACTTAGGTGTTAGAGTGGAGTCCGCACGACTCGGTGGGTTGGATCGTGACAGTGATTGAGAAGATGAACCAACATTGTTATATTGAGTCATCTGTTGGTCAATATCACACAACTATTTTTTATGCTCATAGACCATAAATATTTCATCAGACCTTTGATATTCTCGCAAATAATTATGTAACACTGCACAAGGTATGCCAATTTTCACTTGTGTGTCAATATCATAATGGTTCATGCCTTGTTTCAATATTACGAATCTATTTTTCAAGCTCCAAAAGTCTCCGGGGTTAGTTTTAACAAAATATAAACTTGTGGATCAATTTTGTACTCTAAAAAAATCTCAAATCATGATATGGAATTCAATATCAAAATATTTGAAGAATATGAAATTCCATCTCATGACATAGAATCATGAGATAGAATCAACAAAAAATCACATGTCCGAATGGTGAATCCATCTCACGATTTCGTATCATATAATATTGCACGACAAAACGCCTATTTATGACCGATACGCGACAACCATTAAATCAATTTTTATCACCTCTTATTCATTAAATAAGTAACAAAGTAATCTCAAACGGGAGTTTAAAATATAACCAAACACAATGGGGTAAATAAACCCAAAACTGGTACAATTTGATTATATATAAAATAGGTTGATAATGTAAAGTGTAATGTATGTATTTGGTCAGTTGAGTATCCTTAATAGAATTTTCTACAATCATTTTTTTTATATAATCAACTAATGACTTATCTAGTTACATATAATTAGCTTTAAAAAATTTCCTAATTGAGTAAGCAGATAGTAGTAATAAATAATTGTATTTGCTACTGAGAATTAAGTATGTATTTTTGTTTTCCTTTGAATTGTTTCCTAATGTGTCATAACCTGCTACACTATTTTTAATTTTTAAAATTTAAATTTTGAAAGTGTGAAACTTCAAACTTACGTAAAAAGTCTATTTGTTTGATGAGTTTTGGTCAACTAATAATTATTGCCTCTTTCTTAACTTTTGTGATGTATATAACTGCCCCATAGAGTTTTGAAGGATTGGAGATTTCAAAAATAAAATTATAAATATTTGTATAGTGGTAAATGAACTGGTTAAAAAAATAAAATAAATTAAAATTAAATTAATTATTAAATAAAATAATATCCTTATTTTGGATTACTCAAAAATAAAAAATATCACATGAATTGAAACGTAGAATTACTACTCCATCAGTTATAATTTATGATTTTCTTTTAACGTTTATACTAAATATTCACATTGGATTTGATTACTCTCAAATCACGCCAAAAAGCCCACTCGAGAAGAGCAGGGTAAAATATTTCACGTTATGAGGATTTGAATTGATCTAAAATCTTTAATTAATGATGAAAACATATTTATTACTTTATCACAATTTTGCTCAATTAATCTAAACTTTCAAATACATAATTTACAAAGATTTATAAATTTAATAAACCACAATAATAATTAGCTAGTCTTTGATGAAATGCGCACACGTGGCACGAATAATTTCTTCATGTTACACACAAATCTTTTTTTGTATTTTGAAAATTATAATTCTTTTGTAGAATATAACTTATGGATTAAGTTTTATATATTTTTTAAAAATTGTAATTACAATATGAATTTCAAAACCAACTCCTTTTTTTATATTAAAAGAATAACATTTGAATGATCATGATATCAAAGTTGAAGTTGAATTTCGTGTAGATTTTAAAAATAAACATATATTTGAAATTAAAACTTGAAATCGAACTCTCAAATATTATGTTTAAATGCCTACTTAAGTTGAATTGAAAATTTTATAGCTAAATACTTCTTTTAAAATAAAAAAATTCTCCTAGTCAAACAACTTAAGTAGCACTACTACTTGATTGATGAATTATTATACAAGTAATAATTGAAAATTTAAAGAAAAACAACAACTAGAAGGACGATTTTGAAGGTACTAAGATATATCAATAGAGTGTAAACTTTATTTGTTAGGAAATGAATTTGAAATCTTAAATACTTTCGGTCTTTTAATATTTATTCATTTCAAAATATAATTAAAAAAATGTCATGTATAAAAATTGGACGTCTTTGTCCTTCCTGCTTTAAAATCTGTCCTTTTTTTTATAGCACTTGATATCCTTGTGATCAACTTTTTCACAAACAAAACAAGAATCCTTAAATTTATGAATTTGGTTCTCCGGCTTGGTGAATTGTTTTTTATTCTTCATAAGTTCTTTTTGAGACTTTCTTATGTTTCCCTTTGAATCTGTCTTTCACAACAGTATCAAAAGATTCAACAAGATTAGCTTTATAAGAATTAAGAGAAAGTTATTCTATATTATCTTTGAGAGGTTCGCCTCTTCAGTCCTCATGTGACTAATTAGTTTTTGGAGTGTTAAATTTTTTTCTTCTGTTTTAATTGATTTCTATAATCACTCCATGATGGTGGAAATTTTCCAAGCAAAGCATTAGCCTGAAATATATCACACATCTTCATGTCCTCGTTGAGAACATCAACAATCACGTTCTCATATTTATGAACTTGTTCCATTATTGACTTATTATCAATCATTTGAATCCATTGATTGACAACATATTTTTCCTTTCCTGCATCATCAGCGCCATATTTCTTTTTCAAAATATCCCATATTTTTTTGACTGATTTATAGGTTAAAAATATATCAAATAAAGGATTAGTCATATGATTTTGCAAACGTCCTCTAACAATTTTGTTATCTTTTTCAAACTTCTTTTAAAAACAACATCAACAGTTATAACATTGCTAGAATTAGTTGTAGTGTTAGAACATTTCATAGAAGGTTTCTTAAATAAACCACAATCAACTTCTAATTATTCAAAGAAAATTAAAATTTTTTGTGACCATCGTTTAAAATTATTTCAATCCAAAGACTCAAGTTTTGACAAATCATTAAAAGTTTTGTTCAAAGAAATTATCATTTATCAATATTATATGTCAAGAAAACGCTTTCAAATTATTGGGAAAAATACTATAATATTGATATTAAAATGGAATTATAAAGTAATAAATGACTTATCACAAAAATTATATCGTGGCAAGCCACTGCCTTGAAAGCGATTTCAGCCTAACTCAGGTGCAAATCGTAGTAGCCGGTTGCTCCCCAAGGTTCCACAGTTACTGTCAAACACGTGCACTAGTGGCTGAGAGTTTGGAGGTTCCTCAAAACCAATTGAAAAATATTCTAAGGATAAGAAGAGAGGAGGAAAATGTTTTTTTTTTCCTTTTGTTGGGTGTCTGATAATGTTCACAAAGATCATGCTTATATAGGGTTTGCCAAAGAGAAATTTCAAAGTGAAGAATTAATTTGTATGACTCATATTGAATGTTAATGGCAGTACATTACATCACATTCTACAGAAACTCTTCTTATGTTTTGAAACGGAAAAATTAATCTCTATATAACATAATTTACTTTATATTCGTTACATTACACAAAAAATGAATAAATGTAGAATTAATATCACACTAATTTGGTAATCTATATTTTACAACCTAGTAACATCAAAAGAACATTGAAGTGTCAACCCCTAAATCCCTGAACAATTTATCAAAACTCACTGTGTCAGTGAGTAAAAGTATACAACACAGCTTCCTATGGATAGCTGGCCATCAATGGTGATCGACAAAGAATGAGAAGAAGAGAAGAAGGGAGATCTTGTGAATTCAGCCAGGCAAAAACTACACTTCCATACATCAGCAATACACTATATACATGTGATTGAGAATCTTCTAGAAAGGAATCAAAAAATAACTAACTAAGTAACTAACTAATCTAACTAACTAACAGAATTTGTTAATGCACTGTTAAGCTACTGTTAACATAGATAATTAGTTACAATTCTCAATACCCCTCCTCAAGTTGGTGGTAATGATCTTACAGCCAACTTGTTCAAGATTGCAGCATGCTTGACACCATTGAGAGACTTAGTAAAAATATCTGCCAATTGTTCATTTGTAGGCACATGTTGGATTGAGATCAGCCCCTCCTGCAGCTTATCTCGTACAAAATGGCAATCCACTTCAATGTGTTTGGTTCTTTCATGGAAGACAGGATTATGTGCTATGTGAATGGCAGCTTGGCTATCACAATACACAGCAATGGGAGAAGTGTGAGGAATAGTTAACTCAATGATCAGTCTTTGTAACCAAACCAATTCACCTACCACTTTCCTAAGTGATCTGTATTCAGCTTCTGCAGATGATAATGAAATTATTTCTTGTTTCTTAGACTTCCAGCTAATAGGGCTGTCTCCAAGTAATACTAAGTAACCACTTACAGACCTTCTGGAATCTGGACATGTAGCCCAATCTGAATCACAGTATGCTCTCATGTTACAATCAGGATTTCTTGACAAATAAACTCCCAATGTAGGATCCTGTTTTATATATCTAAGTAGGTGAAAAGCTGCCTGTAGATGAGGAAGTCTAGGATCCTGCATGTACTGGCTCAGCTGTTGGACACTGAAGGCTATATCCATTCTAGTGTTTGTGAGGAAATTCAACTTTCCCACAAGTTTCCTGTAATAAGTAGGATCAGAGAGAGGAGCTCCTTCCTTAGCCCTGAGTTTAACATTTGGATCAAGGGGGGATGATAAAGATGTGTAGTTAGAACACTCATATTCCTTCAGTAAGTCTAATACAAACTTCCTTTGTGAAATAAGAACCCCTCCTGCAGTGTCAAGTATTTCCATGCCCAAGAAATAGTGAAGTCTACCAAGATCCTTGATTTTGAATGTCTTATCCAAGTACATTTTCAGTTGAGTGATCTCAATTGTGTCTGTGCCTGTCAAAACTATGTCATCAACATAAACTGCCACAAACACCACCAGTGAATTAGATTTCTTGTGGAACAAAGAATGATCATAATGTGAGTGTGTATAGCCTCTAAGAGACAATGCCTCAGTCAATTTAGCATACCACTGTCTGCTGGCTTGTTTAAGGCCATATAAGGACTTGTTAAGCTTGCAAACAAGACCTGGCTCACCTACATCAAGACCTTGAGGCACTGACATATATACTTCTTCATGCAAATCACCATGTAGAAAAGCATTGTTGACATCAAGTTGAAACAACTCCCAGCCCTTTTTCACAGCACATGCTATCAATGTTCTTACAGTAGTCATTTTGACAACAGGTGAATATGTCTCAGTGTAATCTATCCCAGCCTTTTGAGTGTATCCCTTAACCACCAATCTGGCCTTGAACCTTTCTATGCTACCATCAGCTTTATGTTTCACCTTATAAACCCATTTACATCCAATGGCTTGTTTACCTATAGGTAGTTTAACTAGATCCCAAGTTTCATTTGCATGTAGAGCATCAAATTCCTGTTCCATTGCCTTTTGCCATGCAGGATTGTTTGCAGCTTCTTCATATGAACATGGTTCACTGTCACAACAAATGTTTTCAACCAATACTTGACTTTTAGAAGCAATGACCTCAGGGCTTATGTAATGGTATTTATTAAGGAATGTATTAGAGGCCAGGTTATTGTTGGAAATGGTATTGATGTTGGAAACAGGATTTGAGTTGGTTTTTAGCTTAGGAAGTGAAAGAATATAGTCTTTCAAATGATGAGGTGTCTTAACTACTCTGTTGGATTTCCTTTGTGGTATAGGTGGACTTGATAACTCAGTTTGTACAGTTGGTGAGGAATGTGGTGATGTAGGATTAAGAGACAGAGTTGTATGATCATCAATTACATCCAAATGGTTGTTCAACAGTGTATCACAAGGTTCACAGAAATCAGTAGAACAAGATTTTGAAATAGAAGGAAACATGCTGTTTTCTGAAGATAAAACAAATGGAAAAATTTTTTCATGAAAAATCACATCTCTTGAGATTTGTATTTTCCTTGTGGCAAGACTCATTACCTTGTACCCTTTGATTCCAGAGGGATATCCTAAAAAGATATGAGGGGTGGTTCTTGGTTCTAATTTGTCTCTATGAACCTTAGGTAGTGTAGGATAACATAGACATCCAAATGACCTTAATTGACTATACTTTGGTTTTTCTTTATAGAGCATCTCATAAGGACATTTGTTTTGAAGAAATGTGGAAGGAAGTCTGTTAATGATGTAAGTGGATGTAAGAATACAATCACCCCAATACTTGGTAGGTAATTTGGACTGAAAGAGGAGAGCTCTAGCTGTTTCAAGTAGGTATCTGTGCTTTCTCTCTACTATGCTGTTTTGTTGTGGTGTATAGGGGCAACTTTTCTGATGTGTGATACCTTTAGCTTGGAAGAATTTGAGTGTTTCATTATTATTGAATTCTAAACCATTGTCTGACCTGATGCATTTTACAGTTGTTTGGAACTGGTTCTCTATCATGTTAACAAAGGTTTGAAGGACTTGTATGGCATTGCTTTTGGTGCTTAACAAATATGTCCAGGTAGCTCTACTGTAGTCATCCACTAAGGTAATAAAATATTTGCAATTGTCATATGTGGAAACATGATAAGGACCCCATAAATCAATATGAAGTAGTTCAAAAATGTTCTTAGAATGTGTTGTGCTTGGGGTAAATGGTAACCTGACTTGTCTTGCCATTGGACATATGGTGCATGTGAAAGGCTGTTTAGCAGAAAACTTAATAGGAATAGTAGGTATATTTCTCATTTTCACAAAAGGTACATGGCCAAGTCTATTATGCCATAGTAAATCCACACCATCTTTCAGAGATACAGGAGATGTACAATTGTTCAATACTTCTGCATTATTAGTAGAAGGATTATCAAAGACTACAGGAACCTTTCTAGACTGTTTAACAGATGATTTATTACAAGATGAAGCTGGAAATGAAGAACAGCTACAACTATAGGATGTGCAATTACAAACAGAATCAGATGTATGAGTAGTGTCATTCAAGCATCTCCCACACATGTAGTAAATGCCATCCTTGCTACTACCAATTTCCTGAGGCCTCTTCATTGAAGGGGCCTGTAATAGACAAGTTGTATCAGTAAACGAAAGTATGCATTTCATTGAAGAGACTAGAGACTGGACTGAAATGAGATTATACTTGAAGGAGGGAACATGTAAAACTCTGTTTAAAACCATTTTAGATGAAATATGTACATCACCATACTCTGTCACTTTAACTTTGTAACCATTAGGGAGTGAAACAAGTATAGGATAGGGTAATGTTTGAATGTTTGTTAGTGAAGGTTTGTTATATGTCATGTGGTTTGAAGCTCCTGAGTCAATGATCCATAAATCAATACTTGATCTAGAACATTTGCATGAAGTAATACCAAAATCAATAGAAGAAGTGCATAGTATTGTACCTGCAAACTTGCTAGGCTCAGCATTACTCTTAGAATCCTCTCCTGAACCATCAGTCTGGAACTGCTGCAACAAACTCATGATATGTCCATACTGTTCTTGTGTAATCACAGCATTTGAATTACTGTTTTCTTGTGAGCATTCTTCTCCATGTGCATTAGCTACAATCCTTCTTCCTCTGAAGTTCTGATTGTCATTTTGCCTGTGTTGTTGTGTATTAAACTGTTGTGCATTGTTTGTTCTATTGTTAAAAGTATTATTCCTTGGAGGATATCCATGCAGCTTGTAACATTTCTCTTTAATGTGGCCTTGTTTCTTACAAAAGTCACAGATCATTGTGCTCCTGTTGTTGTTAATGTTGGAATCATTATTGCTTGAAAAATTTGTTCTGTAACCTCTACCACCTTGTGATCCTCTACCAGCATTCACATTCAGTGAAATCGATTCCATAGGTGTACGACTAGCAGGTCTGTATTCTCTTTGCTTTTCCTCTTGAATCAACAAAGAGAAAGCCTGTGCAGTGGAAGGAAGAGGGTTCATCATGAGTATATTCCCTCTAATCACAGTGTAAACCTCATTTAATCCCATAAGGAATTGTATTAGGCGTCTGTCCTGTTCAGATTTGTGTACACTATCCTTGGCACCACAAGTGCATGTACAAGTGCAGATGCTCTTTGCATTCAAAGTGTTCAACTCTTCCCAGAGCTTCTTCAGCCTTGTGTAATAGACAGTGATGTCTAAAGTTCCTTGAGTTAGATCATCAATTTCTTTCTGAATTTGATACAATTTCGCACCATTTGTTTGGTCATACCTATCTTCTAGTTCCTTCCAAAGTTCAGATGAATTGTTGACATACTCAACACTGTCTGCAATCTCCTTTGTAAGAGAGTTCAAAATCCACGAGGTAACCATATCATCACACCTCTGCCATTGACGAGATTGAGAAGAATCAGCTGGCTTCACACAACTTCCATCAATGAAGACTAGCTTGTTTTTCACAGATAGAGCTCGCAGTATGCCTCTTCTCCAGGATCTGTATCCAACTCCATCAAATTGAGTTGGAACAAGTGACATTCCTGGATTATCTGAAGGGTGGACATAGAAAACACTGCTTGTATCAACTCTAGTAGCAGTTTCTTGAGTAGTAGTTTCTGGCATGATGAATCAACGAATTGAAAAACAACAGAATAGATTGAAATTGGATCTTGGTGATGCAGAGACGAGAGAAATCAACCAAGCTCTGATACCATATCAAAACTCACTGTGTCAGTGAGTAAAAGTATACAACACAGCTTCCTATGGATAGCTGGCCATCAATGGTGATCGACAAAGAATGAGAAGAAGAGAAGAAGGGAGATCTTGTGAATTCAGCCAGGCAAAAACTACACTTCCATACATCAGCAATACACTATATACATGTGATTGAGAATCTTCTAGAAAGGAATCAAAAAATAACTAACTAAGTAACTAACTAATCTAACTAACTAACAGAATTTGTTAATGCACTGTTAAGCTACTGTTAACATAGATAATTAGTTACAATTCTCAATACAATTAATACCTTGGAAAGTAAATTGTTCCCCACCCCATAAATCGAAATTATCAATTTTACACGGCACTGCAGATTTAATAGAGCAGGGGTTTAGATTTAATGACGGTTTATACATAGCAAAATCAAAATTGGCTCGATAATATAAATTTATCAGTATCAAACTAAAATATTTATTTCAAGTTTCACAACCCATTATCATCAAAACACTAATAACTAAAAAGAAAATTTATAACAAAACATTACCAATTAAGGTTCATTTGACTCATATTTGAAAAACTCATAAGAAAAGAAGGTGTTTAAATAGGGCTAAGAAGCTAAGAAAGATAAGTTATGAGTTTAAAATTCATGTCAGTGATGATGATAAGTGGAATGAAATCGTATTGAACAATAACTTTGATTTAATTTGATATTGGGTGAGGAAGAAGAGAAAAAAATGGTTGTGAAAAAAGTGAAAAAAGTGAAAAAGAGAGAAAAGATAGATACAAAATTGGTTAGGAAACTAAGTGAAAAAATTAAAAAAATTACACGTGTATGCTCGCATAGATTTGGCAGATGCGTGCGCACAACGCTAGTATGTGTGATTGATTTTGTACATTAGAAGATGATATTAGTTACACTTCTAACAAGAATAAGTGTTTAGTAGATTGTCATAACAATTTAAGTGTGTAACTGACATTTTGAGATAAGCTCAAGGGTGAATTTATGCTTTTTTCAAAATTAAATTATAAATATTTACATAGGGATAGATGAACTGAATAAGAAGAAAATAAAACTAAAGTAAATTAATTATTAAATAAAAAAATATCCTTATTTTGGATTGACACAAAAATAAACAATATCACATGTATTGGAACATAGAAGTACTACTCTGTTAGTTACAATTTATGATTCTTTTTTAATGTTTATGTTAAATATTCGTATTGAGATCTGATTACTCTCAACTCACGCCAAAAAGCCCCCTTGAGAAGAGCAGGGTAAAATACTTCACGTTAAAAGTGATTCTGATCGAAAATCTTTAATTAATTAATGATGAAAACGTACTTATTACTTTATCACAATTTTTTCAATTAATCTCAAATCACGCCAAAAGGCCCACTTGGAAGAGCGGGGTAAAATACTCTACGTTAAAAGTGACTCTACTATGAGACTTTGAATTGATCGAAAATCTNCGACTCAGACAGTTTTTTCCAGAAATAAAATCTGCTGCTAAAAACGACTAAACAGGTCGTTACAGGCACCCATAATTTATTTATTTTTGAATTGTTGATTTCATTAGTTGGATGGGTAGGATCATGTTGAAATTCGAATTTTTCCCCCTCACAACCGGATCTACACCATAATTGACTATTTAAAAGAAAATAAAAATAAATCTCAGTAAATAAACGAAATTATCTTTGCCAATAAAAAGATCTCTTGAATTAAACTAGAGATTTTGTTGAACAATTTGAAAGAACCTTGAAGAAAGAGGAGTCAGAAAACATGAAAGGTGGGGGGAAGAGAATGTGAAATATGAAGAAAGAAGGTAAGTAATAAAATCTGAATGCAAAATATTTTCTAAAATATTATCATTCTGACACTTTAAACAAATATTTTTAAAGTGTTGTTGTTTTAACTAATTATGTTATGTATTATGACTTAATTGTTAATTTTCCCACTTTAAAATAGGTGAGGAAAGGATCAAATAGTCCATCTTCTTTGGATTAAGGCTCAAATTGATCCTTGAGTTTTCACATGGAGCACTAATAGTCCCTCGTGTTTGCAATATTGGTGCACTTTTGGTCCTCCTTCAAAATTTTTCCTATTTTTTTGCATTGATTTATCCATAACCTATGTATGGGATGTTCAATCGTCATTTTATATATTTAGTAAAAATTACAACTCCATATCAAAGAAGGTGAGAAGATAAACACTTTGTTTTGTTTTGTAGAAATCATATTGCAGGTAAAGTCGAGAGGTTCATCACGATAATTTCACGCGCAATAGTACAATTTTTTTTTCTTGCAAAGTCATATGTTAAGAAGTTCATAGTTTAGCTGCAGTAATATTTCTAGTGAACAGAATAACGTGTTTTTTTATCACCTTCTCTCGGATAGAGTTATTATTTCTATTAAATATATAAAAAGACGATTGGGCATTCCTCATATAAAATTTTGGACAAAATTGATGTTAAAAAATAGGAAAAATTTTAGGATAGGACCAAAAGTGCACCAATATTGCAAACATGAGGGACTATTAGTCTTCCATGTGAAAACTCAACAATCACTTTGACCCTTAACCTAAAGATGAGGGATTATTTTGAGCCTTTCCTCGAAATAGGTAGTATGAGTATGCCTCATTTTTTATCCATTTTTAAATGAGTTGGGCACACAACCCATTTAAGATGGATAATTTGAGTGGATACCCATATAAATTACCCATTTTGTCATCCCTAGTCACTACCATAATTATGGTTAATCTCTACTACCAACTATCTCCATCATCATAAGTAGCACTGTCATCAACTATCACAAACACATCTCCAACCATCATACTTTCTTGAGCCACAACCATCAACACTGTCAACTACTAACATTAACCAGCTTCATCATTACTATCACCAACACCACTATCAATCGTTACTATAATGACAGTCATCACAACACCAACCACCTCTATTGTCACAACTATCACCAATTTATTGTTAGCCACTAACAATAACTATTATCACCACCACCATCATTACAAACAATATCCACCGTCACTAATATGATAAGCGCTTTATTTTTTTAAAATATAATAGTGAATTTATTTTATTAATTCAATTTAAATATTTAATTAATTTTTATTTGAATTGTATATTTATCATGTACGTATAAAGAAATTATGTATAATGGGGTATTGAAAAATAAACAGATTTAATCATTCAGTGTTTAGATCTAGAGACAACATCTTAATCACTTATATGTGCATTCACATTTAGACGTTTCTTAATGAAAATAAATGAGGCTTTAAATATGAGCAACTTCAAAAAATGACTATAATTTAGATATAATTAGAGATTTATAGCTATAGTTTTGATCTTTTAGATATTTATAATTCATAACTACAATTTTATCAAGAAAAGAGATGAGCGAGATTGGGGAGATGGAGGAAAGAGGCAACTAAGATTTGGGAACAACTATATCCCTTGTATTTATTCACTTTTGTATTCATTCGCGATGCATAACACAAAAATAAGACTGATACAAGTTATATTACTAGCATGTATACTTTATACAATTACATTCAGTTCATGATACAGAAAGGTTGACATTGCTTGTATCATTTGTATTAATAGTGATATAATTATTGAAATTGATCCATATATCTTTCATCTTCTTTTTTTTTCTATGTATTTCACTTCATGCATTTGACAAGATTATAATTGATATAGACACACAAATTTAAATATATCCAACACCGGGAGATAACCGCGTAGAAGAATTTTAGATGAATTTTTCTTTAAAACAAAATATTCATCAAACACAAAATTTGTAACAAAAAAAAAAGAAGAGAAAAGGTGAGTAAATATATAATTGATACAAATAGGGATAATACCCAATTACCCCCCTAGCCTATACCCAAAATCCCTACGACACACCTTATCTTTGATGAGGTCCTATTACCCCCTCCAACTTTTTTTTAAGTAATATATTTCCCCTTGCGTGCCTACGTGGCAAAAATAATCTGCAAGGTCGATTTGTTTGTTGAACACGCGCCGGGACCCACTTTTTCAGTTTTCGATAAAGTGACTTTAATGAATATACTCCTCCTCTCACACGTCCCACCCCACTCCCTATACCCCATAATTAATAAATCTATATGAATAAAGATAATGAGTTTTGTTTCAAATTGTTAATACAAATCTTTTATTATTTTATCATTTGGTTTAATATAATTATCAAGTTCGGAATTAATAATCGACATAAAATAAGAATTAATAATCGACATAAAAAGATGTAAATAATATATTAAATTTTACTTTACCTTTTCAAATCAAGGAGCTTGAATGATAATGGATGGAGCTTCTTAAAAAATGAAGAACCATAAACATGGGGTTATTTTTTTGAAAAGAGGAAGAAGATGCTTTGAGATAAACAATAAAATTTATTTTTGAATTTTTTTTCAAATTGCTTTGACACGTGGCTCATTTTTATTGGCCATTGTTAGCCAAAAGCTGCACTCACTCCGCACTCACGCGCCCTACATGGGTGAAATCACGATTTTTGCCACGTAGGCACGCAAGGGGTAATATATTACTTAAAAAAAAAGTTGGAGGGGGTAATAGGACCTCATCAAAGATAAGGTGTGTCGTAGGGATTTTGGGTATAGGCTGGGGGGGTAATTGGGTATTATCCCATCTTTAATTAATCATGAAACGTGTTATTTTAAACTTTCAATACATAATTTACAAAGATTTACAAATTTAATAAATCACAATAATAATTAGCTAGTCTTTGATAAAATGCTCACACGTGGCACGGATAATTTCTTCATATTATACAGAAGTTTTTTTTCTGTATCTGAAAGTTATAATTCTTTTGTATAATATAATTTATGGATCAAGTTTTATATATTTTTAAAAAATTGAAATTACAATATGGATTTCAAAACCTACTAGTTTTTTTTTTTTATATTAAAAAAAATTGAATATGAATGATCATGATATCAAAGTTGAAGTTGAAATTTCATATAGATTTTAAAAATAAACATATATTTGAAATTAAAACTTGGAAGTCAAACTCCCAAATATTATGTCTAAATGCCAACTTATGTTTAAATCGAAAATTTTATAGCTAAATACTTTTTTTAAGTTGAAAAAAATAAATAAATTCTCGTAGTCAAACAACTCAAGTAGCAGTACTACTTGATTGATGAATTATTATACAAATAATAATTCTAAATTAAAAAAAAAACAATTAAAAGGATGATTTTGAAGGTACTAAGATATACTCAACAAAGTGTAAACTTTATTTGCTAGGAAATGAATTTGAAATCTTAAATACTTTCAGTCTTTCAATATTAATAATATAATAATTATTACAAATGCAATATTATTGCTAAGGTACGGCTACTAATGAGGTATAGCTAAATAATTGTATGATTATATAATTTATAATAAAAGAACATAGCAATATAATGTCATACTCTCTGCACATGCTTATTTAAAAGGTAAAATAAAAGGATTTGATATTTTATTTTTTCATTTAATTCTTTGGAACCCAAACTTAGGGAACGAGAGGTGCGGTGTGTTGATTATCCAAAAATAATTTAAATTTATATTAGCATAATTGATTATGTAAGTTATTTATTTAGTGTTGAGATTGGTGAAACGTGATAAGTCACTCGATCCTGAACGGTCAATCTCCTGTCATTGTTATCTCGTGCCCTAAGAGTTGCTCATGCTTCCTAAAAGTCACACAGTTTTTAGGTCATTAGTCAACAACTTCAGAAAAAAAAAGAAGACTTTGTATATGATGTTTATTGACTTGTAAACAACACATGATAAACTCCTGATGTGATTCTATAAAAATTATTGGAAGCTAGAGACATTCATATGACTTATGTTAAGATAATTGAGGACATATATGAAGAAGTACTCAGGACCATAGCGATAATAACAGAAGGAGACTCATAACACTTTTCAATCGTGATAGATCGAGTTGCATCATCGATCAAATCTTACTTTTAGTTTGTCTTAAAGTTGGTGGATCTAAGCAACATATTCGATGAGAGTCAGGTGTTTGTTATTTGCAAATGACATAGTATTTATTGTTGAGACTTGCGATGAAATTAGCTAAAAATTAGAGGTTTAAGGGCTCATAATAAATTTGGAGCATAAATTTAATGATTTAACTTAATAAAGAAAATATAAAAATCATCTCTTCAACAAAAAATTTCAAGTGCACGACTATATCAATTAACTTTTATTGCTTTATCGCATGCTTTGTTGATCACATGAATCTATATCACCTTTTATTGAGTACAATAGAAGATTGTATAGGTTTCATTTCTTATGTAATTGGTATTTAAAATATGTATTTGAGATTGATAAAATAAATCGATATATTGATCCAATGTATTTATATTATTAAAAATTATTATGCTCAGTACTTATAATTAATTAATAATCATAATAAGAAAACAAAAACATGAAAAAATGATCAAAAGAAAGTAACATAAACAAAGTTTTCTATGAATCTCCAAATCCATGGCACATTATCATATTATTCATTCCATTCACACAATAAATTTAACTTGCAAAATACGTGAGTATGTATATAATATAATGTAATATGTATAACATGTTGAATTACTATTGAGTCAGATACATTTGCCACTTTATTAAATACTTGTTAGCTATTTAAATAAGGAGAATTTGGTCACAAAGATTGTTTATTTAATATTAAGTAAAAAGAGAAAATATTTAATAAGTTAGAAAACCATTTATATGAAGAAAAAGAAAAAGAAAAGGGGAAAGGGAGACTCATTTAAAATAATTATTTACTAAAGAAGAGGAGGAAAAGGGGAAAAAATCGTTGAAGTTACATTTTAATGTAAAATACTTTATAGCACATTATTTAATCATCCGATTAAGCTAATCCACTAATTTTCGTAGATTAATTACTTACGTTTAGCATTGATAATATATTTAACTAAAATTGTGACTTTGAAGAGAGAAACTCTTTCCCTTCATCAAAGTAAGATGTATCCAATAACAATAATAAAAAAATGCACGAATATTCTGCTAAACTATAAGCGAAATTTAGGAGATATATTTTAACTATTTTCATGTGCTATTATCCCATATATTTATCTTTTTTTATTTTATTTTTGTGCATCTTTTTGACTTATATGACATTTAAATATTTCTCATATTTCTCAATTGCGTGAACGGAGTGTGCGACGTAATACAAAATATATATAAAATTACTAAAAAAATAATTTTAAAGGGCTAATAGGACCTTAGTTAGGATATATCTGTGAAATTTTGATCATAGTATAGGGGATACTCGTGCATTCTTCGTTCACAATAATAAATGATTTAATATCTCTATTAACAACGATAATATTTAATTTAAAATAAATTAGAACCCTCACAAATCATATCATACTATTCAAGCTCATTCATACATTTCTAAAAATTAAAATTGAAGAAACTCACCAAACACATTTCAAAATCAAACACAATCTTAATTTGATTTTATTAATTTTTTTTTATTATTAAAATTTCAAAGAAAAAAGGAGAAGAAAATAATAATAATAATAAAAAAGCAAAGTAAATTGGACCCAATATGTATTAGTTGCTTACATGCAAAGCATGAAGTGCCACATGGGAGTGGATGAGAGACAATTGTCATCATCCACCACCCACATTAACCAATTACAAAAGGCGCCAACACGTTCTCATTACGGTTTTTCTCTACTAATCATAATTAATTAACTCTAATTCACTTTAATTTATAATAACTACTACTCCCTCCGTCCATTTTTACGTTTTCAATATATACACAATATAATTTTTTAACGATAAATGTTCGAATTATAAGTGGTAAGCCAATGGGTAATTGGTTTAGAGTAAGTTTTACATGTATTGAACGAGTAAAAATGAACGGAGAAACGTATTTTACGAGGTGGGGCCAGCACCGGCTCACATGCATGCCGTGCAACTACTGTCAGATATGCGGGCCCACTCCACTCGTCAATGGAGCCCACTTTTGGTCCACTCCTCTTACCTGGCTACAACTCTGCGCGTGAGAGACACGAACAGAAAAGCGAGTGGATGAAAAAACTGCTCCCCAGTACCTAGGGTTCGAAATTTTGGTTATAAAAGACTCGCTGCCTCCATTTCTCTCTCTCCTACAAGCATCTCTTATCATTCTCTCTGTATCACTGTTTTCAACATTTCTTCTTCCTATTTTCTCTTCTACTTTGGAGGGGACCCTTCAAGGACCAGTAACTTTTTTTTTTCTTTTCACTTCATTGATATCGAGTTGTGTTTTGGGGTGTTGGATTTGAAGATGGAGAAAGATTTGGATGATTGTGAGTTTTGGTTACCTCCACAGTTTCTTACTGATGATGATCTTTTGATGGATTTTAAGACGACTTCTCCGGGGAGTGAAGGGAGTAAGTTGTTTGGATATGGGTTAAGCCAGTTTGGGTCGAACTCGGATCTCAGTTCGCCGGTTGAGTCTGTAGTTGGTTCAACGGAGAACGAGAGTGATGAGGATGATTACATCATTGGGTTAACTAGGAAAATGGTTCATTCTACTCTGCAGGAGGCTGGTTTAGGCTATGAAAACGGCAAGGTACTTTTTTTTTTTTTAAGTTTGTGTTTGTGTTTGGGGTTTGATTTGTTTGGATTTTGCTTGATTTTTTCTGGGTATTTGTTCTTCTACAGGGTTTGAGTTTGTCTGGTTCGCCACAATCGACGTTGTGTGGTGTGCTCGGAGCTGGGTGTGGTTGTAAGCAGGGGTCGAGCCGTGGAAGTCCAACTTGTCCATCTCAGGCTTCTTCTCCGCCGCCGATGAACAGGCCGGATGTGTCGTTGGATCTGCTTTATGCGGCTGCTGGTGAAGTGGCGAGGATTAGAATGATGGAGGAGTCAGCCGGACTGTACCATAACAAAGGTGGAATATGGTCTGCTCCTCCAAGGAAGACGAGTCCAGTACCTGTTGGCCCCAAAAACCCCAAACAGAGTCTTGGTCCATTCAGCACAAATCAACCACAGCTCTCTTATCAGCAGTTGCAAGTAGCTCAAGTAAGTTTTACATCCCCTGTTTTCTTATTTTTTTCAGAATATATTTTATTTTGGGCGTTTTGTTGATTTTTTTTTTGTGGAAATGCAGTTTCAGCGTTTGAAGCAACAGCAAATGATTAAGCAAGTTCAGGGTCAAGGTGTGTTGGGTAATGGAAAAGGTGGATTTAGGCAGTTCCCATTGAACCAGAGTCACCAGCAAATGACTGAAAACAGAGCTAGAAATGGGACTTTGAATTTGCCTAACTCTGCTTGGCCTACTCTGCAACAATCTCAACAGCAGCAGCCCAACTCTAGCTCTGCCATGCGTGCTGTTTTCCTTGGAAATCCTGGCCCTAAACGGGAATGTGCCGGAACTGGCGTCTTTTTGCCTAGAAGAGTTGGAACACAAACTGAAACCCGAAAGAAACCAGGTATCTATCTTTTTCTTTCCTTTTTTGTTAATTTTTCGCTATTTATGCTTTTGGGGTTTCATTTGCTCTGTTATTCTAATACTATTTCTGATTTATTTGATGTATCTATTCAGGTTGTCCAGTTATCTTGCCAGACAGAGTGGTCCAGGCTCTGAATTTGAACTTAGAAGCCATGGATGTGGCTTCAAGACCCCAACCCCAAGTTCAAACCAGAAGTCACAATGAGAATATCGGGTTCACCCCAGCTCCAGAATATCGAAACTACATGTCGGCGGCAGCTCAACAGAGAAGAAACCAGAGAACACAACCACCTCCGGCAATGTCTCAAGAATTTCAACTCCCTCAGGAATGGACTTACTGAGATATAATAATAGTTTTTTACATTTGAAGCAGAAAAAAGGGATTTGTTTGTTTGTTTGTTTTTTGGGTAGTGATGATTTGCAGAAAAATATATAGGGGTATTAGATAGAAGAAGATGAAGTTGTTTTAGCAAGGTAAACAAATGGGGTTCTTTTTTTTTTTTTGTGTTAGTATATTAGGGAAGAAGAATAAGATAATGGAGAAGAAGAAGAAGGTTCAAGATTCAAGAAAAAAAAGTAATGGAGATTTTTCTTAGGTTAATATTAGTATGAAAAAAAATAAGATATAGTTTTTATATTTCAAGTTTTAAAGGAGTTGAACTCATGTTTTGGTTAGAAGAGTTACAACTCTTTTTTCATCTTATATTTTAATTATATTATTATCAAGTGTAATATTGTATCTGTCCATAGCATATTATGGTCAGGTATAATTAATTAATCAATAATTCTATACCATTATTTATTGTAAGAATTCAAATTTTGAATTTTTTTCTTTTGTTTGTGGTGATGGTCAAAGTTAATGTAAAGGGTGTTGTAACATGCCTTAAAAGGTATTTTGATCTAATTTCATGTTGAGGCACATGCATTGGCACTCTGTCACTTTGACTATAATGGTTCTCCACTAAGTTCCTTTTTTTCTTATTTCTTGTCGCTATCGATACGTGGACAAGTAAATAGAAACGGAACGGACTTTTATATAGTTAAATAAAAATATTTGTATGCGGAATGTTGTTGGTTGTAGTATTGTTGGGGTTTAGTGCGAAGCAGGAAATATGGAGAAATGTGCAATTGTTGCTTCGTTGAATGTTGTCTGATCAATTCAGACTTCTTTTTTCAGATGAGAAGTTTGTACCTTTTACTTCACCCAATGTAAATATATATATATATTTTTAAAAAAATAAAATTTAAATTCTTTTATTTTTTATAAAATATTTCGTCTGTTCTCTTTTTATTTCTTCGTTATGTTTAACTTGACCCTATGGGCGCATTGGATTCTTTATACGACAGATTTAACTCAGAAGACATTTGATATAAAGTGAATGTATTAGTCTGGAATCAACACTAATTAGTTAGATTTATTTATATGATTAAAATATATTTTTATTCAATTTAAATAAAATAAAGTTTAAGAAATATGTGATTTAAAATAAGTTTTTTGTGAGACTTTAACTCATTTCATTTAAGATTAAAATTTAAAATTTAATTTCATTATTTAAGATTCATTTTGGTTGGAGGGAAAGAAATTTGAGTTTTAGAGGGGGTGTATGTGAGCTGTCAAAAAGGAGAAAAAAAAATAAAAAGAAGAAAGAAAAAAAAGCGCGTTAATTGAATTTAATTTAAGAAGATATTTTTTTATTTTTATTTATTTATCATGTGGCCCCCTTGGCCCATAAACAGTTTACAAAGTGACCCCCATATTATACATTTATTATGTTGGAAGGGTACCCTCACGCGTTTTATTTGAAAAATCTTTAATGAAATCTACAAATTGAATTGCCCCCTCTAAGTTTTTAAATGTTCATAAAGTTAAGGATCGAATTTGAGAAATTAGCGGGGTATGATGGTCCACAAGAAAAAAACATCACACATTACTTCACTTAGACACTTTCATGATAATGCCCTCACACAATTTTTATTTTTTTTTCCCACATTGGTCCCATTGCTTTTATGTTCTTTTTAGATAAAGATCGCTTAGTAATAAAGGGTCTAATCGTTAAGATATAATTCGAAGATCAATTAGTTTTGAAAGTATTTTTGTGTTAAAGATAATTAAGATAATGTGAAATAATGATAGAGCTGAGTTTGTTAATTACAGATAAATACGATGATACTTATGAAACTTCAATGTTTTGGCATTGGCTTTGGGTCTTTCATAATTCAAGGGAAACATGTAAGGAGTACTATTGATCTAAATGTAAAATAATGTTTCATTAATGTCATAATCCAAATTATATGATGCCAAAATAAGTAGAGATATTGTTTTATGTTTCGCCATTTGGATGATTAAAAATTTCTATAGGTAAGGGACAAATTTAGATTTTTATGAGTTTTTGGATTCTAAAATAGTGACATTAAGAAAAGACTAATAGAACATAACATATTGCAGATTATAAATAGTATCACTAATTTGTTTTTTTTTTAAAGTCGTGAGCTCGAAGTAATTTATCTATCTTTAAGGTAGGAGTAAGAATTAAAGGGAAAGAGAATTATTAGATAAAAAATTAAATTTTTACTAATAATGAAAGTTTAGGTAGTTAACCAATTGAGCTACTAAGACACCCAAATCTACATATCTTCTTCAAATTATTTTATGTGATTATATCGTATTATTTGATGTTATTACTCCTAATGTGGGACGAGGTGAAAGTTCATGTAACCAGCTAACTGAAATATTAAGGTTGTTCAAATCTGCATATGCTCTATCTTCTTTAGATTTCATTTTATGTAATTATACCGAGTATGTTGTAGTATTAATTTACTTCTAATATGGGACAAGGTGAAAGTTTAGGTAATCAACCAACTGAATTATTACGGTTCTTTAAATATGTGCATACTGTATCTTCTCTATGTTGTTGTATTAATTACTCTTAATGTTGGACAAGTTGCAAGTTCAGGTAACCAACCGAAAGAAACTCCTAAGCTTTCTCACATCTGCATACACTCTATATTCTTTGGATCCCATTTCATATAATTATATCGAGTATGTGTACTAATTTACTTCTAATGTGGGACAAAATGAAAATTCAGATAACCAATCAACTAAGCTGATAAAATCCCTCAAATCTGTATACACTTAATCTTCTTTAGATCCCATTTTATGTAATTATGCAGAGTATATTGTTGTTGCCTTAATTTTACTCCTATTGTAAAATAATATTTGTGAAAGTTCGGATAACCAACAAACTGAGCTAATAAAAATTTCTCAAATCTGCTTACACTCAATCTTCTTCCGATTTCATTTTATATAATTATGCTAAATATATTATTTAAATAATCAACCACTACAATTATCCAAATTTACATGCATTCTATTTTTTTTGAATTTTATTATATATAATTATATCAAATATATTATTCTTATATTAATTTACTCCTAATGTGGGCAAGAATTTAGAGATGTCAATCTCAATATGAGTCAACTGCCGTCTTGTAAGTTACAATTAAAGTTGCTACAACTTTGATAATTCCCTATGTTGCAAATATGTGTTGATACTTTTGTACACTTATGTTTGCTTTTTTTTTCCTACCGTTTTCCCACTATGTAAGCAACAATTGGTGGAAAATAAAGATACTATGAATCATAATTAAAACACATTTCCTTCATCTTATATTAATTACTATCATATTTTCCTTTCAAAACAATATTTAAAAAATTATAAATTAAAAATAATTATATTGATTTGTTTTTAATGTAATCAATACTATTTATTTTTAAGAAATAGTTAAATTTAAAAATAAATTATTTTAATAATAATATTAAAAATAATCTTTTTGGCCAGAAAATTTTAAAAACTATAATGTTTTTTTAATTTTTAGTAAAAGGTATTAATGATAAAAGGGTAAAAATATTTCTTAAAAGTAAAATTACATAGAAAAATCTCATTCTAACCAAATTCTGATCAAATTATACATATATATATATATATATATCAAAAGCGATAAAGATAATAAGGTTTAATTTCTCAATAATAGTGGGATATGTTTTTGTTTTATGTGTGCAATTTCAATAGTTGCTCACCAACTAACTAACTTCTTCTTTAAGGTTGTTTGCCTACTATTACTATATGAGATTTGAAATTTACTGATTCGATTTATTTACATTATAATGTAAAAAAAAAAAAATTTGTGTAAGAAATTCTTTTCGATTTCAAAATTCAAAAGCAAGAATTTACTAATTCACATATTCTGATTATAGGTAAACTTTTAAAAAATTGCATGCATAACAAATTTCGATACACAAAAGGGATAATAGTCTTTTTGATACTTAAGTTATTACTACTAAATTCTATTTTTGGGTTCTTATGATATATAATTTTGTATATTTAATATTAATTAATAAAAATATACGTTTTGGTCCTTTCACACAGAGTTTATGTTGTATTTGATTGTTATAATCATAATACTTTTATAATAGAAGAATATTTTCCTTAATTATTTATAGTTATGATTAATTTTTTCAAACAATTGAATAGGAATTGCACAGTTTAATAACTCAAGGATCATTAGTGCTACAAACACAAAATAAAATAAAATAACGGTGTACAAAATCGAATTGAAAATCGAAATTAAAACGCAAATAGAGGCGAAGCCATTATTTTCAATAAAGGGATTCAAAATCTGTATAAATAGATAGCCGAAGGGGGTTCGACATGTACTATATATACATATAAACTTTTTTTAATCATGTATAAATAATATAATTTTTCGCCAAAGGGGGTTCGAACCCCCTTGTATGAAGATAGCTCCGCCCCTGACTGCAAATCGAGTCAAATCGAAAAAAAACCGACTAGTGGTTTGGTGTTGGAAAAAAAAACTCGACTATGTTTAGGTTGGTTTGGTTTCAACTAAAAAAACAGTTCGAGACCAAACCAATCCGACATTTTATATAATTTTAAATTTTATTTTATATGTAAAATACTTATTTTGATATAATTTTTAAATATATCTTATACTTTTATCATATTTTTTATATTTATTTCATGTTTGGAAGTTAGAATTCTTAATGATCTAATAAAGATTATAGTCCATACATGTTTGTAATTATATTAAAGTTTAAATAAAAATCTAATTAATACGAATGCAAAAAAGAGAATCAATTCAGCACTAAGAATGACAATAATTGTTTTTTAGTTTTACATAGATTTAGATAATTAAAATACATGATCTAATTTTACTTTCTTTTGATATTTAGTCATGTAACTAATACTTACTGAACTTATGTTAGTATGATTTATTACTTTGTATTATGATCAATTTCACTATGATTTATTAATTTGCAATATTTGTTTTACACGGTTTATTTTTTTGTTCGATATTTTAATGTCATTAATCATATCATATTTTTTGTTATTTTCTTGAGAAATATCTTAGATAGCTGCATTTTGATAGCACTAAAGAAATATTTGAAGTACAAGTAAATTATACGTTTGTATGAATACTTTATAAAAAAAAAACCGAAAAAATCCAAAGAAACTCGAAGTTGAAAAATCTAAATTTTATTGATTTGATTTGGTTTATAAATTTAAAAATTCAACACAAATAATTTGATTTCATATTTAAAAACTTCGAACTAACCCGATTACGTACACTCCTCGTGTATTCATTCGATGTCCAATCAGTTATGGTTTACTTGTAGGGATGTTGAATTCCAATTTTAAAGTAAAGTTTAGATTAGAGAAAATATTATAAAATGATACACGACTGGTTGATGAACGACTTGAACAAGTGAACACGTTATCAATTTTACTTAATATGGTCATTAAGATAAAAATATAATATTAGTTTGTTGTATGTAAAATTTATTGGTTTGTTTATTATTAGTTGTCCATTTTTTTTTATGTAATAACCTTTTGAAATGTTTACCTATTATTTTGGTTTATGTTATGATTTAGACTTCGATGATAGATTAAGATAAGATTCACAATTGTTTTTAGAATAAATTATTTATATACACATGTTTAATTTTTTTATTCTTTATTTTTTCTATCTTTTTAAATCATTTAAATCTCTTCTTTCTTCTAATTCTAAAATTCTCTCCCTAAATTCACTTCAAATTCTGAGTAGTTACAAAATTCATATCCACAATTGATTTTCAAAAAATTTAAACTAATCAAACATTAAAAAAAGAAATAATAATAATAATTTCAGATTTTGTTCCTTTTTAATCTAATCAAAAATGAAATTTAATCTAACCAAAAACAAAATCAAATTAAAAGAGGATTATTTCCTCTTTAATGTAATCCTATACAGCTTAATGTGTATGTTTAACATACTTCCTTAATTAACTTTAGGCTGATCACACCATTTTTTTAAAAATGCAAGGACGATGCAGCTAAGCCATTAGCGTCAAAAATAAGTCACTAGCTTTTGCAATTAGTTGTGTAATAAATTATTTTTATTACTCATAATAATGTTTGATCGTAACGTAGTAATAACTCAATTATAAAAATTATAAATTTAATAAAGAATTACTGGAGACATAATTAATTTCACGATTATTTTCTCCCCTTTCAAGTCATAAATTTCTCCACAATTATTTTACATTAACTAGAATTTTGATATATTCAGTTAACTTTGTTTCTTAATGTGTAATTTTTGTTTCAATTCTACGATACATTAATATTAGTGTATCATGTTTAAATTTTAGTTTTGATACATAACCTTAATTAGTTTTGATACTTGATTCAAAAATTTTACCAAATGTATCATTTATTACGTATCTAGGTGTGGTTATGTATATTCTACTTTATTCAAATTTAGAAGGATATGTATTTGTACAAATCATATGCGTGATACATAAACTTTGTGTTATGTATCACACACAAAAAAAACATGTTATTTGGAATATTTAGCTTTTCCTTATTTCGTTCCACAAATCTCTCCTTATTTTTAGTCACAGAATCTTGATAGTTATTTTCTCATTTATGTTTGAAATTCAAAGTTAGTCTCTTTTCTATAGGTTAAGAATATTTATAGATAAAAAAGTTTTAAAAGAATAATTATAAGTCTTTTACATTTTTTAAAATACTCCAAAATGTATAATAAAAGAAAATAAGTGAACTTCAAATTTTCAACACTAAAACGTAATTAGAAAAAAAAACTAATCGTATTAGTTTATTATCTGGTAATAATTATTATAATATTTATACATTTTTCATAATTTGAGTTAGTTAAGGACTTTAAGAACTAATCATTCACTGAAACTGATTAGGATTCTTGTATTATAATTTAATCTTTTCGTTGTCTGACAATAATATTGGTTTCAATTTTACCAAAATTTCATACGTTCTAATATTTTCCTTTTTTCTGGTATTTTTCATAATCAAATTTCTTTAATAGATTGTGTTTGTTCATATATCTAATTGATAACTTAATTCGTATTTATTGTAATACATTTGTAGATACACTTTATTTCAACTTATATACATCCTTCTTTCACAATTTTATTGTATCAAATACATTATTATCAACTACAAGTGATAACTTACATAAGATACATAACAGTAAAGTATCATGCACTAATTTTTTAGATATGATATGTAAATTCTAATTTAAACTGAATGTATCAATTCCTAGCAACTACACGGCAATGTATAGACCTCAAATCTAACATCTTATGAGCAATAATTATTTATTTATAGTATCTAGCATAAATACAGTAGTTTATCAATATAAACGAGATACATAAATAGTAATGTATCATGCACTATTTTTTAGATATAATACGTAAATTCGAATTTATACTGAATGTATTAATTACATAGCAACTACCGCACAGTAATGTATCATCTTAAATCTCACATCTTATGGGCAAGAATTATTTATTTCATGTATCTAGAATCAATACAATACTTATCAATTTAAACAAGATACATAGATAATAAATGTTAAATAGCAAAGATATTCATGATGTATCTTGTCAACTTTTTTGATAATTTGAATAAAAATTGAAAGGATCTTCAATAAACTAGGAGAAGAATTTTGAATATAAAAATTTCCAACAATTTTGCATCAAAATTGAAATGATCTTCGTTGAACTAGGAGAAGAAAGAATCTTGAATCTCCAATTTTTCTATAATTTTGAATCAAAATTGAAAGGATCTTAGATGAACTTCAAGATTCAAAAGGATATCGTTTGTCCAACAACAATTCCATCACTTTTTTATCCTTCATAATTTACCTCGCTTACCCAAAATTTCTACAAATTTTTTTGAATCAAATCTGAAAGGTTTCTTCGTTCAACGGGGGAAGCAATTTGAAATTTAAAATTTCTTCGTTCTATTAGAATTTTACTGAAGCAAAAGAGAAACTTGATGTTTTTACTAATTCCATCGAACAAATAAAAGATGGACTAGAGAAATGTTCTTACTAATTTCATCCAACAAATCAAAGATGGACTAGAGAAATTGACTGTGAGGAAAAAAAGCTTCATTTGATGAGTTGTATGAATTGAATTGAAGAAGAAAATTTATTAATGGAAAAAAAAAGCAACATGCTATTAAATCTGCTCAAACATAACGGAGATAAAGTAAAAAAAAGCGTAATTTATGGAATTTAATTAATTTCAAAATTTGTTTCTTTTTTAGCGTAATGAAATTTTTTTCTTATATTAGAATTAATATGTCCGGATGATGACTTGTGTATCTGGAAATTACAAATTTTAAGAGATTATTGTAATTAAAAAAAATAGGGATATAGGATATAATTTACTCTTTACACTATGAGATTTATGTAAGTTATACTTATTTTAATTCATAAGAAGTTTAAATGTTTCTACATTACGTAAAACTCGATCTCGAATAAATTATCTATATATATGCCGTGAAAACAGTTATGTTGGGAGGTACATTTATGTAAAAAGGCCTATTTTTAGCTTATGGGCTTGAAAAATACGTACAATGGACCGGAGTTTGAATTGGGTTAAAACTTTATCAATAGGCCCAAGCTAAATTATATGTATATTTTGGTTAAATTATATATAATCTATATACATAGGAAATGGAAATGTTAATCGAATATTTTCATTAGCTAATGTTGTGTATATATATCCATAACGTGTATTTTTTGTGAATTATATTAAAATGTACAAAATTAAATTTTATGCGGTATAATTTTGCAGCGAAGAATATGCACTAGATCACCCTAGATGGCTCCGCCCATGTTGTCAAGTATTATTCTTCACATAAATTACATAACTTATGCTGATCCATATATCAAAATTACGTACAAGTATTGTTGCAACAAGAAAATTTATTAAAAAATCGAACTTGTAATTTACGACAAGTATTAACTACTTTTACCAGTTACACTATAAGGAAATTAAAATTATACATATACAGATTTTATTTTATTTTATCTCGCTTTATTTTTGTAAATTACGATTTTCTAATAAAGACGAACCCCTTGACTAAATTTTGTTTTACATGCACTAAATAAAGCGCTTTATTTAGTGCATGTAAAACAAAAAAAAATGCAGAACCAACAAATCATGAAGATTACAAATCGAAAGCCAAATAAATTTGATATTATCATATCATCCCACAAAATTACACACATGAAATAGATGAAATTAATATCAAACAAAGATTAATATTACCATCTAGCTAGGTAATATATTCAACTAAAATAAGAAGTAATGATTAAAATCACCCTTGTGGTACATCCTTTTTCAACCCTTTTTTTTGACTTGTTATTTCTGGATCACCAGTTCTAGACGTATACAATATACTATGTTCTAGAGCCTTTAAATTTCCGTAGTCGTCTCGACCGCGACAAGTTCACGGAATTTAACAACGATATAGCCTAAACCATGGCCTAAAATAGCAACAATGAAAATCCCAATGTTGAAGGACATAACAGCAAGCATAACAAAATAAACAAGAACCATACGAAGAGTATAATAAATCCCAGATTGAATAATCCCAATAGCACCTATGGGCCTTTTGTTGATAATTATTGGACCCATTGACATAATTTCAACACCAAAAGCCATAAAGAAAACAAAAAACAAAGACAATATATACATGCCTAGGTTATTGTTTGGCCATCCTTTGAATAATATTGTCACATCTTTACCCCAATAAAAGTTCATTTGCATCACCATGTTCATAATCATAGGCATATTTTGATCATGAGGCATGTCCATGTTCACTTGATGGTCGTGTGTGTGAGACACTTTGAGGAATTAGAAAAAAAAAAATGGAGTTATAAATGATAGATGAATTGTTTGATTAGTAGTTGTAAATGTGTTTAAATAAACTCGTGCGAGTACACATTGTCAATGAGTTCCTCAGATGGTAAGCACCCTCCACACTCTAATCCTATGAGTGTGAGTTCGAGTCACCTAGCTAGAGAGCGAAAAAAAGGTGGAAACTCCTAGGAAGGAGTAAAAAATGAATTTAGTACTTTTGACGTGGTAAAGTTCATTAATAATGGTTGATTAGATTCATAAAGATTAAATTCTGAATCTGTCTGTCGATCATTGTTAGCTCAATTGAGTGGAGGAAAAAACAAGGATGAAAATGACTAATATTATTTTACTAATTTGTTGTTTGTTTATTTGGAATAGGCAAAGGGAGAATATAATATTTGCTGGAGCCAGCCTAAAGATAACAACGTCCGTTGTTGAAATGTTTATTGTGGAGAAGAATCTTCATAATTTGAATGAGTTAAAAAGAAAGACAACAACATCCAATTAATGTATTCTCTTGTGTCAAAATATTTGTTCTGTTTTATTTTTCTAGAATCAAATTATATGAATTTTGAGATGTCTTTTCTTATAGTACTACTTCTTATTTAGTTTTTTACAATCTATATTCTTATCTTTTTTCAAAAGATCGAATTAAACTAATTCAATAATCAAATTGACTCGGAAGAAGCAAAAAATGTAAACCATTGAACTTGTAGATTTAACTTTGATTAGGCAAATTGAAAGTAAGTAGAGTAGTAAGTTAAAAGTAATGGAAGAATTTATCTACTATATATATAGTGACATGCATAATTAATTGGTGTTTATAACTAATTATCAAAAATACTATATATTATAAGATTCTTACATACAATTATGAAGATTAACTTCTACTTCTAAGTTCTAATACATGACTAATCATTGGTTTCTTTGGACATGATTATATATAGAGCTTCTTTCGATCTCTCATTTACGTTAAGATTTCAACAAAATCCAATTAATGTGAGACTATTTATGCCCCAAATTATAGAAAGAATTGCGATATAATTACTTTCGATAGCATATTTGATCAAGTTTTTAAAATCTGTTTATTTTAAAAAGTATTTTTTGGTAATTAAGTATGACTAATTATTTGAAAAAACACTTCTATAGATATTAGAACTGCATGTTGGGTTTTATTTGCCCTAAATTTCTTACCATAAATAGGTTTTCCTTTTAGGAAAAGGTTTTGAATTGACTAATCCTTTTTCTGGTAGGAAAAGGTTTAAGACTCTATAAATAGAGGAATGTTCCTTCTAACTTAATCAGCATTCACAATGTAGTCTTAAGGGCTTTGAGAGTTTTGGTTAGGGGGAGAATTTATGGGTCACAAGTTTGATACGTTATCACTTGTGTGAACCTCCCATGTATTCCGAGTGAATTGGTTGAGGTTGTTTCCCTCTGTATTTTGTACTCTCATATTTATAGTGGATTGCTCATCTCCTTTGTGGACGTAAGTCGATTGACCGAACCACGTTAAATCTTTGTGTCTTTTGATATATTTCTCGTTGTCTTCTTACTCGTGGTCTTTTGAGGTTTGCTTTGCTAGCTTCCGTGTTTACACCTACTTATTTCCGGTCCTAACAAGTGGTATCAGAGCCATATTCAATTATGGAGTCAGGTTTTGTGGTTCGATAAACGATGATTGAACCAGGTTAGAAAGAGGTGTTCATCTTGGCGGGTGTAGTTCTAGCCGCAACTATTTTGACAGTAATGAAGATTTTTGTTGGAGAAATTGTTTCAGAGAGGTTCTCTGTGTTGAGACATAAATTTTGCAAAGGAGATTATGGAGAGGAGAAGCAAGTTGTTGAAGATTAAGTGAAGAAGGTGGACAAATTTATTTTGTCAGAAATTCAGGCCAAGGGGGAGATTTGTTGGGTTTTATTTGCCCTAAATTTCTTACCATAAATAGGTTTTTCTTTTAGGAAAAGGTTTTGGATTGACTAATCCTTTTCTTGTAGGAAAAGGTTTAGGACTCTATAAATAGAGGAATGTTCCTTCTAACTTAATCAGCATTCACAATGTAGTCTTAAGGGCTTTGAGAGTTTTGGTTAGAGGGAGAATTTGTGGGTCACAAGCTTGATACGTTATCACTTGTGTGAACCTCCCATGTATTCCGAGTGAATTGGTTGAGGTTGTTTCCCTCTGTATTTTGTACTCTCATATTTATAGTGAATTGCTCATCTCCTTTGTGGACGTAGGTCGATTTGACCGAACCACGTTAAATCTTTGTGTCTTTTGGTATATTTCTCGTTGTCTTCTTACTCGTGGTCTTTCGAGGTTTGCTTTGCTAGCTTCCGCGTTTACACCTGCTTATTTTCGGTCCTAACACTGCACTTAATGCTTGACCAATGTTCCAAAAATGCAATTTTTTATCTTATGAAAAGTCTTCTATTATTATTCAAAGCAATTGTTTTTATTTCTAAAAGTTTGACCAAACACCTCAAACTTTAAATTTATGAAGGACATAGATAAATGTAGATGACTAGTTAGGTAGTTGAGAATTAGCTCGCTTAGTTGTTCATATTAATAATCGCAATTTTTCTCTAGGAGTTTCTTGCTATTCACTCTCGTTGTTTTCTTTTCAAATTGCTTTATATTGTTTTTACTTGAGCAGATGGTTTATCGATATTTGAAAACAATCTTTTTCCTTTGTAAAGATAAGATCTCCATACACACTAGTATCAACATCAAATGGAAAACAACAAAAAGAAAATTATAAATCAAAGAATAAGAAATAGAAATACCATTTTATTTATTTAGTAATTATATTACACAAACATATGTCAAACTCACTTTTGATTCTTTTCAATCCATATTATATATAGTACTACTAAAACTTTTTACTATACTCTCTTTATTTTGACTTCAAATTCCACAATGTTATACATAATATGTGGAGTAATACCACCAAATTAACAAGACATATTTATTATACCATAAGATTCAACCTTTTAATTAATTAATTTGAACAGATCTAATATGGTGATGATTCCTGCTAGTTTCCTTCTTAGGAATAGTTATAGTGAGCACTCCATTTTCCATTGATGACTTAACATTATCAGCCCTACTATTTAGAGGCAGTGAAAAAGATGTGAAGAATTTTCCACTACTTCTTTCATAATGGTGCCAATTATCTTCTTTCTTCATCATTCTTGTTTCCCCAGTAATTTTAAGTATTTTTTCATCCTCCACCTGCGAAAGAACGCGTATATAACATATAATCAATGGGTTCAACTGAATAAATAATGGGATATTATAATATCCTTGTAGTCATGTAAAAGAAATGACCAATATTCAAAGTATATATTCTTTATCATATTGACATAAACAACTTATAATGCTTTCTTTTCGTATAGTTACTGAATATTTTAATATTAATTTTAAAATATTATGTTTGATCTTATCTAATTTAGCTTTAATAAATTAATCAAGTTGACTTTCGAAATTGAAAGTATCACGTAAATTGAGCCAGATGGAGTAATGTGTTTAATTTATTCAACATCTTATAACATGACATGTTTAAGACGACATCTTTAGTTTAAAACCATAACACTAAAAAGTCACTCTTGCTTTCTTAAATTACGTGTACAAAAAGTCATGTTTCTATTGATTTTAAACTTCGTGTCCAGACAAAAATATAACTGTATAATATAAAAGAGATAATTAGGGATTCATTACCTGTACTTTGACGTCTTCTTTCTTGTAACCATGCAAGTTACACCTAAAGATATGTGACTCTGGTGTTTCCTTATACTCGATTTGCGCCATCGTTGCAGGTACATGGTGGAACGATGGTGCTGGAGCTATGAGGGATCGAGGGTTTTCGAGATAAAATTCATGGAAAGGATCCCATACATCATGATGAGCAAAAGGATCGTGCACTTGGTGTGCATGTTGAGAATAAGGATCATACACAGGGTGTGAAGGTCGAGAATAGGGATCATGCACCTTGTGTGTCTTGTGATCGGAGTAAGGATCATGCACCTTGTGTGTCTGGTGGTCGGAATAAGGATCATGCACCTGGTGTGCATGATTTCTCCGACCACCAAACACAGGCATGAAAGACATTTTTTTTTGGGCAAAAGAAAGTAAAGTTGAAAATGAATTCGATATGTGGAGTTGAGTTGATGTCTTAGTGGAATTATTATGAATAATAGGGTAAGGTATTTATATAGGGTAAATTAATATTTAGTAATTTCAAGAAATGGAATTTGTGTGAAAGGGATGTAAAGTTGATGAGATGTGTAATATGGAAATTTTTTACGGTTGAAATGAAAAAAGAATGAAATTCTTCAAGAATATGGAAAACAGAATTGAAAGATTCTATCTTTATCAACAATAGAACAAAATACAGTGAAAAATCCACTAACAATTGGATGGGAATTCGATTTTTCATGATAAAGAGTTATATTTTAATGGATCCTTATAACAAAGTTACTCTACCATTTACAATATGCACCTTGTTATGTATTTATTTTACACATCGATTAATTAAATTTTATTTCAGAATGTATGATCACATTGCTAAGTACAACTCATAGTACAAGAGATCAAGAATAATCATTGTCTTTTTATATATATTAAAAATATAATTTAAACGTGTCAAGTCTAATTCGTTTAACATCTATACTTTATTCGATCGGATCATTTATTTGTGTTCACAACTTTAATTATGCGATCCCATCCATATGGAATATTATTTAATATGAATTTTAGGGAGTTTTGATATTGTTACATTACAAGATCCTATGGTATTGGGTGATCATTTACATACACATTCAATGGACATACTAGTAAATGTTGCAACAACTTTTGTTGGTATTTTTTAGTTAGAGGTGATGTATGTCTTTTGGATAAGAAACAAGATTGTGTTAAATGGTATGTATCAATTATTTTTTATAAAAAAGAATACATGTATTCTTTGTGAAAAGGTGTCATTCAATTAAGGACTTCTTGAAAAGATAGCCTCATTAGGCATTAACAATCTTTTGAATTTCTCTCGAATTTTATTTATACCCTCGAATTATGATATATTTCAATTAAGTACCTGAATATTATATTGCTTCTAAAGACATTGCACGCAATGTATATAACCGTATAAATGATAAAGATTAGATTCCACTGTTATTACAAATTAAGATCATAGTTAAGTGTTTAAACTCGTAATATAAAGCACATAAATGACGACAATTCCAACTCATCCCTCAACATTAAGTATCTATCATAACCTTAGAACTAAGAAGTTTAGCTACTCATAATTTCAACCGGAAAAACAAAAGAGAAAATACATTAAAAAAACTCATTAACTTGGTCAGGTAACTTACTTTACTACTTAAACTACAGGTTCATTTAAATACCCGCCTTAATATTTTTGAAGTGAATTAAAAACACTCTGAGATTATTATACCACTCTAACGTGCCACATCATACCTATGTAAGTGTTATAACATAGTCATGTAAACACCACATCATTAATTATTATTTTTATTAATTATTTTCATAATTTTTTCTTTAACACTTCTTAAAATTAATTTACACTAAGTAATTATTTACAAATACATTTTCTAAAATTAAAATTTAAAATGTAGATACATTTTTATTCCCTCATACCCCTATCCATCCCCTTTTTATCCCCCCCCCCCAACCACCCAACCCCTTCACTTCTTTCCTCTTCTTTCTTCTTCACCATTTCTAACTCTTAATTATTCATTTTTTTCCCTCTTCATATTTTCCAATGAGCTCCACCACACCTTATGTTGCTCTTCTTTTCTTCTTATTTGGTGAACCAATAAGCTTTTTTAGCTCCGATTAAAATTGATAAAATTTATAGGTGTGAAATTGACGTCAATAATAAGATGTTGGTATTGGATTTTGTGAATTACTAAAGAAATGATAAAATTGAAGTTGTTGATAGAGTTGAAGATGAAGATGGAGGAAAAAAAGGATGACTCAATGGAGAAGAAGCTTATTGGGGAAGACAATAACATGAAGAGAAAAAAATTAAAAGTATTATAGGCTAATCGGAAAATTCATATAGTTTAATATAAAATAATATATTAAAAAAATACCATTTAAACAATAATTATATATTGACCTATAAAAAAATGACATGTGTACAATTTTATAGTTTTTTTGAGTGAACTCACTCTCTTTGCCACCTCATCTCTTAGGATTGCATTTAATTCACTTTAAAAATATTAAGGAGAATATTTAAACATTGGTGTAATTTAAGAGCTACAGTAAATAATTGTCACGACCCAAAGCAAGTCGTGAGTGGCACCCACACTTAACCTACTAAGTGGACGAACCAATCAATTTAACATAACTTACAAAATACAAGCATAACGCGGAAACTCAAATGTTACTAAATATCATTTTCCAAAACCTGAAAGTCACCACATCAAGGACATCTAATCTCCAATACTAAGTCTAAGAATATCAAATACACTAAAATAAAAGAATAGAATGGTATGTGTCCGAAAATGTAAGACAACATGTCATGACCGAGATAATCCAACACGAGCTTGAATGAATAGCTCATCCTGGGACCTGATATGCGGGAGGCTAGCTAGAGCTGAGGGAAATCTGAAGTCATCGGTACACTCGCTGCATTTAATAAAAGGAAAACAAAGAAAAACACAAGTAGGACTCAGTACGGGGCAACATGTACTGAGTAGGTATCATCGGTCAACCCAAAATAGTAACTAATATACAAAGAACAATAGTATAAAATCAACTATAGTACTTAATAGGTGAGAAACAACATGAACAGGTGACAACTGAAGCAAATAAGTAATCAACCACAATATCAAGCACACACGAGGACTCATGCCTCCACACCATGTTTGTTGAGAAATGAGTTCTTTGAGATTGAGTACATTAAATTAATTCAATATCCTTTTCCTTTAATGTTACTGTGTCGGAATGTGACACTCCGATCCAGTTATACCGTGCCGGAATGTGACACTCCGATTCAATTATATCGTGTCGGAACGTAACACTCCGATTCAATTATACCGTGTCGAAACGTGACACTCCGATCCAATAATATCATTAATTTATCATTTGTTATCACCACTTTTAATTCTTTGATAATATTTCATCAAGCCTTCTTTATTCAAGGCATCACTTCGATAAGAAGGATTCAAGAATATAAATTCCACGATCTCAGAATTTCAGATCAATCACATAATACACAACCAAGTCACACAACCACACAATCAAGTACATAGTAAACTTCACAATATCATTCAATGCATATCAATCACTATTAAGAGTTTACTATCAAATAGCATAAACCATAACCTACCTCCACCGAAGAATCGATGTCAAGCAAGCTACTTCTCCAATACTTTTCTCTTCCTCAATGCCTCCGAACCTTTCCAATCTATCAAGTATATATGCATAATTTGTAAAATAATGAGTCTATAAACACTCATATTATCTAGACCTAACAACTCACTTAATTTTATAATTAATTCCCTAAAGTTCAAATGAAAGAGTAAGTCATAATTCCGCCAATTAGCATATCTTTAATGAAATTTTAAATAATTTAATACACCTAATATTTAATTAATAATCTCAATATATCAAAATATAATTTACAATATAATAACAAATTGCAATGTTTAATAGTTAAAACCACTGGTTAGGAACCAGTGGCAGCGAACACTTAAATGTATACCCTACATGTTTATATTCCAATTATTAATATCCTTATTAAATTATTAACTTCCTCCCTTTCATCCAAAATTCCAGCCAATCTGTAAATCAAATTCGTCTCCAAAGTCAATATGCACCATAATAATCATCGTCGTCGTCGTCGTCATCATCATAATAATAATAATAATAATAATAATAATAATAAATGCTTAAAGTTAAAGCCACTGTCAGTGGTGATTCTTCTAAATCACAATACCAATCCTAATGTTGAGAACATCTACTCACATATATATAAAATAATATATATAATACCCTTCATAATCACTATAAACCCATATTCTTCCTTTACTTTCTTATCCAAAAGTTTCAACCAGCAGTACATACATTAACGCCTATAACCATTCAAGCTACACAAAATTTAATACAATTAATAATATAAGAAAGTTTGGAGTACTATTTCACCTGAAGTCGTCGTCCTTCTTCGAGGCTGCAGAGATGGTTCCTATCTAAACCCTTATCTTTAAAAAAAAAATCAGTTATTACTCTGATTGTATACCTTATTTTCTTTAGCCACTAATTAAGTAAATTATTAAAACTACCCCACTAATTACATAATTACAATTATGAATAGTCCAAGTGAACCATTTAGACTCTATAGGAAAGTATTTTAATATATAAAATTCTCTAGCACTCTAAACGACCAAAAGAGTCATTACAATAGATACCAATTTACTCATCGTTCGTTCTCAAAGGAAGGCGAGCATAAGGATAGTTGTCTCAACTTTTCTTTAAAATATTAATTTCCAAGGTCTCACCTCAACTATTGTTGGCAAGAAGAAGTTCCATGCTTCACTAGTTTCATTATCCATCAGTAGCAGAAAGAAAGAAAGGAAAAATAGTGAAGCAAGTCTAGAGATTTTAGACACAAAAAAGGGAAAGTGTTCAATCTTTTCATAGGTTCCCCTCAACATGCCACGTGAAAGAAATTCAGCCATTCAAGTATATATCTGATAGATGAAATCTCAACCATTGGATGAAGATATTTTGTGATAAAACAAGCACGTGAGCAGCACAATATTCAGCATAGAAAGAATCATAGTTTGTTAGGTGGTTAGAATTATTTGTATAGGATTAGGACAAGTGTACAGCTGAAAATTTTCTTTTTATTCTTTTTCTTTGATTATTCTGTACTAATACTAGTATATAGAGGAAATACAGAGAGAAGAAAAATATGAGAAAATTTTTCCACAAGCTTCTTCTATTTTTTTACATGGTATCAGAGCCATAAGCTCAATCTATCAAATTTCATAATCAAATCATTTTTCAGATTCTTAAATGACAGGAGAAACCAACAATCCCAACTCTGGAACCAACACTGCTAATGCTAATGCAACTGTCATTGATTCCAGTCATCCATACTATCTTCATCCATCTGATTCCCCTGGAATGAACTTGATCAGCACAGTGTTTGATGGAAGAGGATTTCCAGGGTGGAGGAGATCCATCTTGATAGCACTATCAGCCAAGAAGAAGCTTGGCTTCATCAATGGGACCTGCAAGACACCAGATCTCAATTCTTCAGATTTCTCTCAATGGAGTTGCTGCAATGACATGGTGATTTCGTGGTTGCTGAACACATTGTCCAAAGATATTGGAGACAGTGTCATCTACTCCAACACTGCTAAAGAACTTTGGGATAGTCTTGAGCAAAGGTTTGGCAAGTCAAATGGTGCCAAACTTTTTCACCTTCAAAAGGAATTAAACACATTAGTTCAAGGAAATTCTGATGTGTCAGGGTATTTTACAAAAATGAAAAGGATTTGGGATGAGCTAGACTCTTTGAATGCAGACATTACATGCTCTTGTGTATGCACATGTGATGGGAAATCAAAGTTATCTAAATCTTTGCAAGATCAAAGGCTGATTCAATTTCTTATGGGATTGAATGACATTTATGCACAAGCAAGAGGTAACATACTGATGATGAAACCTTTGCCAGGGATGGATGTTGCATACTCACTCGTGTTGCAGGATGAAAATCAGAGAGAGATCTACGTGAATGCACAGGTTTTCTCAGATTCTTCCTCGTTTATGGTAGGAAATCAAGAAAAGCAAAACTTCAGGAATGGCAATGGAAATCAGCACTTCAGAAACGGAAATGGAAATTCGAAACCTGCTTTTTATCCACAAAGACCTGGACCTAGCACACAAAGATCAAGTAACACTCAGAACAAATCCAAAGGGAAGAGAGCCAAATATGACCCAAATGTAACTTGCACATACTGTTTTAAGCAAGGGCATGTAATGGATAATTGCTTTAGGTACATTGGTTTCCCCGATGATTTTGAGTTCACCAAAGGGAAGAATACTTTGGTAAAAGGAAATGCAGTCTCCACAGGAGAAGATGCTCGTCAGCTAGGAGAAGGATTTATGAAAGAAGCAGTGAACAATTCCTATCAGTTTCCCAAAGTTGCAGGGAACAACTCTTTTCAACATTTCAGTGAAGGACAAATAGCAGAGATTGCTCAAATGGTCAATGCAATGAACATGTCAAAATCAACTTCCACTGCAGAAATTAGTGCAAATGCAATTGCTGGTACTATTCTTAAGTATTCAGGCACATGTTTTTCTGTTTTTAAATCGACAAATTGGATCATTGACTCAGGAGCATCAGAACACATGTGTTTTGATGCTTCTTCCTTTTCTTCCATGACTCCTCTTCAGTTTCCTTTAAACATTAGTTTACCTAATTCTTTCAAGGTAACTGTCACTCACATAGGTAGTGTGTCTATTCTGCCTAATCTCACTCTCACTAATGTACTGTATGTTCCAGTGTTTAGGTATAATCTACTCTCTGTGCATAGGCTTAGTGATCAAATCAAATGGAATGTTTTATTCACTTCTGGACATTGTCTCTTGCAGGACCTTTTAATGAAGAGGGTGGTAGCTTTTGGTGAACTTAGAGAAGGATTATATCTTTTGGAACCTGCTATCCCTAAGTCTAGTTTAAGTGTTGTCAATCCAAAAGGAAGAAATTCCATTTCTACTCCAGTTATTGCTAATGCTATTCCAGATGTAAAGCTTTGGCATATTAGACTTGGGCATTTGCCCCTTTCAGCAATGAAACATCTCAATTTTATCAAGTTGTCTCCTGATTCTGAGTTTATATGTCATGTTTGTCCTCAATCTAAGCAAACTAGATCATCTTTTCCTATTAGCTCTATAAAAACAACAGGAATTTTTGATTTGATACACATTGATACTTGGGGTCCTTATAAGAATGCTACCTACAATGGATACAAATACTTCCTTACCATTGTGGATGATTATAGTAGAGGAACTTGGACATATTTGCTGAGTACTAAAAGTAATGCTTTTCCGGTTTTGAAATCATTTTTGTCTATGGTGGAGAGACAGTTTAACAAAAAGGTTAAGTGCATAAGGTCTGATAATGCTTTGGAACTTGGAAAAGGAACTCATGAAGCTGCTTACTTGAAAGAACATGGGATTCTACATCAACAAAGTTGTGTAGCCACCCCACAACAAAATGGGGTGGTAGAAAGAAAGCATCGTCACCTATTAGAAGTTGCAAGAGGTTTATTTTTCCAATCACATTTTCCTATATCATACTGGGGTGAGTGTGTTCTTACTGCAACACATTTAATTAACATTTTTCCTTCAAAAGTCTTGAAAGGAAAGACACCCTATGAAGTTCTTTTCAATCAATTACCTTCTTATTCATTTTTGAGGTCATTTGGTTGTCTTTGTTATTGTTCAACTCTATCTCAAGGAAGAGGAAAATTTGACCCTAGAGCTATAAAATGTGTTTTCTTAGGATATCCACAAGGGCAAAAAGGATACAAAGTTATGGATTTCAAAACCAGAAAGATTTTTGTTTCTAGGGATGTCATATTTTATGAAAATAATTTTCCTTTTGCTGACTCTTCTTCTCTGTCATCTTCTCCTATTTTCCCATCCACTATTCCTTATTTTGACACAACCTCAGACGTATCTCAAGTCATTCAAATACCCCAACATATTCCTTCTGAACACATTGATTCTAACATGCCGCATTCACAAGAGGCAATTGTTACTTCAACAGAACCTAGTCCCCTGAGAAGATCAGGAAGGATTTCACATAGACCAGGTTATTTACATGATTTTGTCTGTAACAGTGTCTACCTTACCAACCTCACTGATTCATGTTTTGCTTTCCCTCCTCCTGCTTCTAGTTTTTCTTTCAATGTTCTATCTATGCCTAACCAACAATTTTTTCATTCTCTTAACTCTTGCTCTGAGCCTACCAGCTATTCTCAAGCTGCAGGACATCCTGAGTGGAAAGCTGCAATGGATGCAGAGATTGCAGCTTTGCAATTAAATAACACTTGGGATATTGTAGATTTGCCTAAGGGAAAGAGAGCTCTACCTTGCAAGTGGGTATATAAGATAAAACTTCATTCGGATGGATCAATAGAGAGATTTAAAGCTAGACTTGTAGTGAGGGGGGACATTCAACGAGAAGGGATTGACTATAATGAGACTTTTTCTCCCGTTGTCAAAATGACAACAATCAGATGCCTCTTGGCAGTGGCAGTGAAGAAAAAATGGACAGTTTCACAATTAGATGTGAATAATGCTTTTTTACATGGATCTTTGGAAGAAGAAGTTTTCATGAAGTTTCCCCCTGGTCTCATTCCACCTTTATCTAATCAAGTTTGTCGACTCAAAAAATCACTATATGGTTTAAAACAGGCTTCACGTCAATGGTATTCTAGGCTTGCAGGTGCTCTTGCCTATAAGGGATACACATCATCTTTAAATGATTATTCTTTGTTCTACAAGACCTCAGGAAATTTTGTCTCTATTCTGGCCGTTTATGTTGACGACATTTTGCTAACAGGAAATGATGTTTCTGAGATTGCAGATATTAAGTCTTTCTTGAATTCAGAATTCAAAGTAAAAGATTTAGGCGACATTAATTACTTTCTTGGTATGGAGGTTATTCGAGAAAAACAGGGGTTCATCATCACTCAACGCAAGTTTGCTTTGGATCTAATAAAAGAATTTGATTGCTCACATATTCCTAGTGTTACTTCCCCTTTGGATCCATCTATCAAATTACAAGCAGATGATGATATACCTATTCCTGATCCTACAATTTTCAGACACTTAATAGGAAAGATGAACTACCTGACTCATACCCGTCCAGATTTAGCTTTTCCTGTATTGAAGCTCAGTCAGTTTATGCAAAGACCTTGTCGTTCCCATTTTTCTGCTGCACTTCGTGTGTTGAAATATTTGCAGTTGGATCCAGGGCAAGGAATTCTTTTATCATCTGATCCTTCTTTGGAACTCTTAGCTTTTTGCGACGCTGATTGGGGATCTTGCAAGGACACTCGCAGGTCAATCAGTGGTTTTTTTATCACTCTTGGTGGTTCTCCAATTTCATGGAAATCAAAGAAGCAAGCTTCGATCTCCCTTTCTTCTGCTGAAGCTGAGTACCGATCAATGCGGAAGGTCACAGCTGAAATAACTTGGTTGGTTCGCTTGCTCGAGGATCTGTCAATTTCCCCTTCATTACCGGTCCCAGTTCACTCCGACAGTCAAGCCGCGATTCATATCGCCCACAACCCAGTTTTCCATGAGCGAACCAAGCATGTGGAGCTTGACTGTCATTTTGTGCGCCAACAATACATCTCGGGTCTCATATCGCTTCAGTTTACTCCTTCAAAGAATCAACTCGCCGATCTGTTCACTAAACCACTCTCTGGTTCTTCTCATCGTGGAATACTATCCAAGTTGGGGGTTTCGTCATTACCACCCTCATCTCTCCCCTCCAACTTGAAGGGGGATGTTGGCAAGAAGAAGTTCCATGCTTCACTAGTTTCATTATCCATCAGTAGCAGAAAGAAAGAAAGGAAAAATAGTGAAGCAAGTCTAGAGATTTTAGACACAAAAAAGGGAAAGTGTTCAATCTTTTCATAGGTTCCCCTCAACATGCCACGTGAAAGAAATTCAGCCATTCAAGTATATATCTGATAGATGAAATCTCAACCATTGGATGAAGATATTTTGTGATAAAACAAGCACGTGAGCAGCACAATATTCAGCATAGAAAGAATCATAGTTTGTTAGGTGGTTAGAATTATTTGTATAGGATTAGGACAAGTGTACAGCTGAAAATTTTCTTTTTATTCTTTTTCTTTGATTATTCTGTACTAATACTAGTATATAGAGGAAATACAGAGAGAAGAAAAATATGAGAAAATTTTTCCACAAGCTTCTTCTATTTTTTTACAACTATATCAAACCAACTAATTGAAGACTTACACATCCTCTCATACAATGCCTCAAATGGGGTCATCTCGATATTTGAATGATAACTATTTTTATATGTAAACTCAACTGACAACATAAAATATTCCCAATAACCATTAAATCTAATGGTACACACATATGTAACATGTTCTCAAAGACCTTGACACAACCATTAGGTGGAATCCTTTTCACATAACCACGATAAACTATTGAATTAATACTAATTCCAATCTGAAGTGAATCTAATCCAACCACCACACAGTCATAATGCACAAATCATCATAAATCTAAAAAATGTGTGTGTGCGTGTGCGTGCGTGCGTGCGTGCGTGTGTGTGTGTGTGTGTGTAAAATGGTCTTTAAACATCAAGTACTCATCAAGAGAGAACCAAACTTATCTAATCCAAAGAAGAAAATGATCAAGTAACCACCCATCGAGCGGTACACCCAAGCATACATAACCTCTAACAACATTGTCAAAATTTTAGATTAGTAACTATTATAAACAAACCTTAAGAATGACAAAACTATAATGGTCCTCACATTCGATCACACATAATCAAAACATAATACCGATGATGAGATAAATCTTAAGTTATCGAAAAACTAAAAATTTTAATGGTAGCTCTCCTATAAATTCTCATAAGTGAAGTGGTACATGTAGAACCATTCGTTGAGAAATGAGTTCTTTGAGATTGAGTATATTAAATTAATTCAATATTCTTTTCCTTTAATGTTACTGTGTCGGAACATGACACTCCGATCCAATTATATCATGTCGAAATGTGATACTTCGGTCCAATTATACCGTGTCGGAATGTGACACTCCGATCCAATTATACCGTGTCAGAATGTGACACTCCGATCCAATTATACCGTGTTGGAACGTGACACTCCGATCCAATTATACCGTGTCGAAACGTGACACTCTGATCCAATAATATCATTAATTTATCATTTGTTATCACCACTTTTAATTCTTTGATAATATTCAAGGCATCACATTGATAAGAAGGATTCAAGAATATAAATTCCACGATCTCAGGATTTCAGATCAATCACATAATATACAACCAAGTCACACAACCACACAATCAAGTACATAGTAAACTTCACATCATTCAATGCATATCAATCACTACTAAGCGTTTACTATCAAATAGCATAAACCATAACCTACCTCCATCGAAGAATCGATGTCAAGCAAGCTACTTCTCCAATACTTTTTCCCTTCCTCAATGCCTCCGAACCTTTCCAATCTATCAAGTATATATGCATAATTTGTAAAATAACGAGTCTATAAACACTCATATTATCTAGACCCAACAACTCACCTAATTTTTTAATTAATTCCCTAAAGTTCAAATCAAAAGGTAAGTCATAATTCCTCCAATTAGCATATCTTTAATGAAATTTTAAATAATTCAATACACCTAATATTTAATTAATAATCTCAATATATCAAAATATAATTTACAATATAGTAACAAAATTGCAATGTTTAATAGTTAAAACCACTGGTTAGGAACCAGTGGCAGCGAACACTTAAATGTATACCCTACATGTTTATATTTCAATTATTAATATCCTTATTAAATTATTAACTTCCTCCCTTTCATCCAAAATTCCAGCCAATCCGTAAACCAAATTTGTCTCCAAAGTTAACATGCATCGTAATAATCATAATAATGATAATAATAATAATTATAATAATAATTATAATAATAATAATAAATGCTTAAAGTTAAAGCCACTGTCAGTGGTGATTCTTCTAAATCACAATACCAATCCTAATGTTGAGAACATCTACTCACATATATATAAAATAATATATAGAATACCCTTCATAATCACTATAAAATCATATTCTCCCTTTACTTTCTTATCCAAAAGTTTCAACCAGCAGTACATACATTAACGCCTATAACCATTCAAGCTACACAAAATTTAATACAATTAATATTATTAGAAAGTTTGGAGTACTATTTCACCTGAAGTAGTCGTCCTTCTTCGAGGCTGCAGAGATGGTTCCTATCTAAACCCTTATTTTTTTTTACAAATCAGTTATCACCCTAATTGTATACCTTAAAATAATAAAAGTGACCCACTATTAATTTTAATATTATTTTTTTTAATCACTAATTAAGTAAATTATTAAAACTACCCCACTAGTTACATAATTACAATTATGAATAGTCCAAGTGAATCATTTAGACTCTATAGAAAAATATTTTAAAAAATAAAATTCGCTAGCGCTCAAAACGACCAAAAAGAGTCATTACAATAATCCGACCAAATTTAAGGATTTCTTTGATGTGTTCCTCAAAACAAAATCATGAATGTTACAATCATGAAAAAAGAAAGGAAAAGAATTAAACTTGATGGAATAATGTTCCGTGACTTTGCAATGCCCATCTGGCCATCCATAGTAATATAAAAAAAATATGAAGATCGAAACAAAGAAAGTTATCTACTTCTTACGGAAACATTTTAGAAATTTAAATTAAATAACTTTTTTTTGACTAATAAATAAACTTTTAACAGTAACGTCCAATGTAATATGTTGAAAGAAAATCACTAACATCTTATTAATTAGAAATATTTTAACCAAAAAAAAAAAGTTCTAGTACTTGAGTTGTTGCAATATCATTGAAACATGTTCTTCATTTCAATAATCCGTAGCATTTTGATTGTTGACCCCCAATTTTGATTCCCAATATTTAAATTAATTGTCGCATCTCTTTTTTGCAAAAATAAGTTTTTGATGTACGAACTTACAATTTTTTTGGGCTTGGATTGAAGTGAAGATTCGTCACCTAATGAATTAATGCATGTTAGGGCACCTATCTAATCTAACAATGAGTTTTCGATGTACGATCTAACAACTCTTTTGAGTTTGGTTTGAAGTGAAGAGTCGTCACCTAATGAATTAAGGCGGGTTAGAGCACCTATCTAACTTAACTAATTCTAATTAAAGATCAACGAACCAGAAATCGGATAAGGGTTCAAGTAAGGTCTATTTAGTTGTTTATTTATTCTTATTTAAAACAAAAGAATGTTTGTCTCTTTACAAGATGATACCACAATATTATTAATTGTAACATTTCACCATGGAAACAATTTTGATCTAAGGTCGATTTTAGAAACTTAATAATAGTTTTTTTTTAAGACGATGGAAAATTTTTTATTTATATGTAAGCACATAAATATCTATATCTATATTACCTTAAAAACATAAACTCCTAACTTGAATGTTAAATTATTGTAAGATCTCTAACTTAGGTTGTGACTTTTTTTTAAAGAAAAAGTGTCTTAAAATATGAGGTGCTTTTAAATCTAAATGGGTCAATAACTCAAGTTCGCCAATCAAATTATTTCAAAATACATTGTAATAGTTATATTTAATTTTATTTGGATTGTAATTTGGTTAGTTATAGTTAGAGCATATAAGGCTGCCATAATATCTCCGTGTGCGCGCGCGTGTATGGCGTGCGCATGCGTGCGTGTGTGTTCTATATAATAAAGTTTGATTACATAAAAAAAAGTTATCCTAATTATGACACTAATTAATATTTATAGAGGGAATCCTATATTCAAACAAATAAGTAATTTATGTCATCTAACAGTTATTGTCACGATCTAAAATCACAAATCGTGATGGCATCCATCTTCTCACCGATAGTAAAGGTTATTATTCAAAAAATTACTGACTGGCTGAAGTTAACCCAATAACTTAACCAATTCAAAAATTTGAAAAGGTAAGTAGCAAGAAAATATTTATAATACTAAGTCTTCTAAAATAAATGTGGAAAACAGTAATATCAACCCATGATTTAGTGTCATAAGTACAAGAACTTCTGAACTACGATACAAATGTAAGAAGATGACAAACCTAAACATAAGGAATATCCTGTCTAAATACTAAATAAAGTAGCAACTAAATATAGAGGGAGGTGTGGGCCACAGACAATTAAGTAGCTCACCACGACTCCACCAAAACTCAAACTCAACTCTCAAAGCTTCGCGATGTGCTCAAATTAAAAGTCCAACCTGCACCACAAAAGAGTGCGGCAAGTGTAGTATGAGTTTGAAACCTCGTGTAACCAATATATCTCATAGACCAACAACGACGAAGTAAAGACAGGAGTATACAAGAAAATAATCCTATAATTTTACTAGTTCATATCATACTTATCAACCAAGTTTCATCAATAGGGATAACCAAATGTCACGAAAATTTCAAACACCAATAAAACACCAAATCAACAAGAATGAGGGATGTAATGAGATGCAATGCAATGTGACACCATGAAATGAAATGCCTCACTTGTCAGTACTCTCTCAACCATATATACATGATACTCCTCGAAAATACATCGAGAGGTCATGACCCATGGGGGACTCGTGAGGTCCATATACCGATACGGACGATCTCCACATGTCTGTGCGTACGGTCTCAATGCACTATCATAAAATCAAACAATCCCCAACATAGACGATCTCCACGTGCTCAATTTATAATAATAACCACTAACTCGAACGGACGGTCTCCATGTGTTAGATTTTTACTCATACTTAATCTTATGTCAATGCATGTGCACAATATGATGTCAATAAAAAAAAGGATGATTCAACACTTCAATAAATCAAATGTACAATGACATATAATCACCTCAATTATCACACTTATATGGGTTCAATAAAGAAAAACAAACACAAAAAAAGAAATCAAGTCACTACATCAGCTAATGCCATATACTTTTCCATTCTCGAATCACAATCTATCATATTATAGTAAACTTTCCCTTTAATAACAAAGGTACTCATACATATGCCTGTCACACCATTGGTACAAGACTCCCACCTAGTGACGAATTAAACCAACAAAGAAAACTCTTCAAAGTCTTTACAATCTACCAAATATGCATTATTTGTAAGTGATGTTGACATCCATATTGATATACTTCTACCTTATATCCCAACAATCACTTATAAGTCCTAGAGTCCAAATTTATAATTAAGTTTCTAATCTTGATATCGATTAGTATATCAACTCTCGTACTTTTTAAATTTCAACTTAGAATTTAGTCTTAATTTCTTAAAATATAATAATTTTAATGGTATTTTATATAATATAATATACTTATTATTCAATCACATATACTAACATTATCAAAACTTTGAATTGTGATTTGGTAATTATAGAACAAACTAGAAAAGAAAAACAATGGTACAGTCTCACGAAAACAGACACCCCATACTCCTAAGAAGTTGTTATCTATCATTTGCCTAAATCATTTGGCAATCATTTAGTAAAGGATGACATTCATTCAGTATGTAATTAGCTAAAAGATATCAAGATTTGTTGCACTAATTTGACCCACAATTTTTAACTTAAATTAATTATGAATAAAAAATATATATATTCCACAAATAAATAGTCACAGTTAAACAATTAGTTTAAAATTTCTATGTATAAAAAATATATATGAAGAATCTTTTTTGATAAGAAAGATGTCTAGTTTTCTAAATGACGTAGCGAATCGTTATAATTATGTACATTATAATTATTTTATTAATTGTAATTACTTGTTACATTCAATTAGTTATGACTTAATTTTCTTTGGTGTCGTTATATTTTTATTTGAAGTCTCATTACTTTGTTTTCAATTATTCTATATTTTTAAATTTCGCTTAAATGTGAACTCAAAGTTCTCATTTTCTTAATTAATCAATTCAACGCTTATTTTTATTATTTTCCAAAATAGGCCTCTATCTTTTAAGTTTTCAAAATTAGCCAAAATATGTAAATTATTTATCGATAAGCCAAATGTTTATAGATATTTTTAAGTGCTTAAAATCTTCTTTTGAGTATCACCAGAATCATTCTGTGTTCGATTTCAGTTTTTCCTCCAAGAATCGAAATTAAGTAAATAAGACTTCAATTAATTTTGTAAAATTACTTCATCTATTATCAAACTCTTCATTATAACACTCATTTCAAGTTCTAGTATCTTTTCATGCATTCAAAAGTCATATACAAATTAAATTTCATTTTCTTTAGTTTTAAGTAACTAAAGTGTGTCCTACTATGAATAATAATTTATTAAGGTGTACATAAGAAAATTAAGTATAAGCTATACTCTTATGTTTGATTGTTGTAACATTCTCAACTATTTTATTTTAATTTTGGTTAAAATTGTTTGGCTCATTTCGGAAGATTTTTGAAACTTGTAATTGGATAATGATTTTTATATCTTTGTAGTTTTGTTCAATTCAAAATTAAATGAGTTTTTAAAATATCAAACTCTATATAATAAAATTTGATGATGATCAAATATACATTATTCATATGTTAGTCACACACCCACAATAAATTAAACGAGCCAACATATTAATTATGGGCAAATCAACATTGATATTTTCAAGTCAAGTTTTATTTAAAAACATATATACTGATTAAGTATATACTATTTATAGACACGCATTTATTAAATATTTTATAAATTAGATCGTTGATATTACTCTTTTACTTACTATACAATAAAATTAATCTATTTTAATTTTGCTATTACTCTTGTCAAACTCTGGTATCTTATTATAATCTCATTTGAAAGTTAAAAATTTTATTTAAAAAAAAAACTAGAAATAATTGCAGAAATCTCCTTTCAAGTTTCGCTCTATAACACTTACCTCCCTTGTGATTTACGATATTAGGTCTACCGTCCTTATTTTTATTTTCTTGGAACAATTCTTTAAATATATTTAAAATAAATAGAAATTGATTTTAATTTAACAATTTTACCCTTATATATATTAATTTCTTTATATTAATAAATATTATATAAATATAAAATAACTGTTGCAAGTAGAAGGTTGTATGATAATTGTGAAGTATTTTCCTCAAAAAATTCATGGAAATTAAGATACGAACGGGCTTGATTATTACCAAGGTCATACACATTTTTTGAATAATTAGATGTGTAATGTAGAATTATTTTGCGGCTTAAAAAAAAAGATCAATTCCTTTAAGGATGTGATAGAGAATAACGTTGAAAACATGACTCAAAGATTTGATATTATCAATCAATATTAATAATTTTACGGTAAAATGTATGATTATTTTATCATGTGTTTGATCGTCGGAGGTATTAATAGACATTTCTCATATGATTATTTGTTTTATTATTTATGTTATGAGTTATCTCATATACAAAGTATAATAACTTGTTAAAATGCATGACTATTTAAAAATATGTTTGATTAGAGGTATTAATAATAGTGATCTGTGATTATTTATTCCATCATTTATAAATAACGTGAGTTATCTTACATACAAAATGAAATAACTTATGTTCACCCAAATTGCAAAGCTCTCACATACAAAATGAAATAACTCATGTTCACCCAAATTGCAAAGCTTATAGTACAAAGAAATCAAGAATAATTTAAATTGCTTCTTTCACATCTATCGATATTCTATACTTTATTCGATTGGATTTTTCTTGCCATTCCATCCAACTGGAATATCATATAGTAATACGAATTTTAGAAAGTTTATGCATTGTTTCATAGCTTGACTTTACAGGATCATATATATATAGCGTGATTCGCACGAATATGAGATATATATGAATCTTGCTCGCCTTCCTCGCCTCTGTCTCTAATTTGTTATATCTGGTAGCAAAAATATATGCATCTAAGTGTTTAACATATGTAAGAAACTCTTAATTAGTGATCGTAAAATACGTAATATTTTGAAAAAATAAGTATTTATAGCCAGTATATATGGCAGTAAAGTATGTCTAATTGTTTAGTTTTGGATTAATTACAGAATTCTCACCTTTTAGTTTACTTATTGCTAATATTTTCTATAAGTTTTACAAATCTCTAAAATCACTCATGTTTCTCTTAAGTAAAAAATGTCATTAATGTATCCGATCTTTTTTTTAATGTATCAGCGCATGTATCCGACTCTCTTTTCAATGTATCGGCGCTTTGATCTTTTGGCCATTAATGTATCCAGGCCCTCCATTAATGTATACACCCTCTTTTTAATTTATTAGTGCATGTATTTGACCCTATTTTTATTGTTTGAGCGCTTTGGTTTTTTCTGCCATTAATGTATCCGACCCTATTTTTAATGTATCAATACATATATTATTGTATCCGTTTGAGAGATTTCTGTAATTATAAATTTCTAAGAAATAGATTATAATTTACCTTAAAAATATATGATTTATGTAATTTGTCATTTAATTTTTCATTCATTTTTCGCCGATGCGAGGCCATCGTTAACAATAAAGTTGGGTAATGACTTGATTAAAAAATAAAGTTACATTATTGCTATTAGTTATTGCTTTTATGATAAATGTTTTACCGCATCATGTCCACAACTATCACACACATATTTCTATGGTATTCACGTATACATAGATGATACAGAAGATACAATGATATATACCAATATATACATATATCTATAGTGAAAGATACATTATCCTCGATCTCGATTTTTTAATATAAAATCAACTCAAATCATCTAGAAACAACTTTAAAATTGATATTCTAAGTCAATAATATATCTCGACAAAATTTAATATCACCTATTACCAAAATAAATCACAAACAACATGGTGTTTGGTTTGAACTCGAAAAATAATGAAAATACCTAAAAGAAAGAGAGAGTAATAAATGTTTTGAATTTTATTTTATTTGACAATCTTTTTGGTACATAGTAGTAATTTACTTAATTAAAATATGAATGTCGTCATTGATCAAATGATTTACGAGAATGATCTTAATAAGTGATGGTCCTAAATTGTTTGTCCCAATTAAAAAAGATTTAAGAATAGGATTTGCACTTACAAAAATTTTCTAAAAAATAGATAATATTATATACAATAGACTTTTAGCATCCGAGTTTTTTCCAAATTATACGAGCTTTAATAGTTTTTGCCAAAAATCAAATAGTTTTTTTTGGAATGAATAGTTTCCACCTTTTTTCCCCAATGAAAATGAGTTTTATTCAAACCAAACAATGCTCACCCACTTTTGTTGCTATTATTTTCTTATAGACAAACCTCAATATTAATGTGTATTAATTACTCCATGCAGCTATAAACCTATGCTACGTCTTTGTTAATAGTTTATTTTATAAATTGATTCTATATAATTTTCACAAATCATGAGGATTAAGCTTCGCCATAAATTATTCTCAAAAGGTGGCTAGAGGATTTTTAACAAATTCTATGCAAGTAAAAAAGTTAAGTATCTAAATTTCATGATTACACATGCTTCACCTTCAAGCAAACTATATTCAACCATTCACTTGCAATAATAAAAGGAATAAACACCAATGGTATATGAATGAATTCTCATAAAAGACTCAAAACTACTCATTCCATTTTCATCAACCAAACCAATAAAAAGAAGTTTGGGAATACATGGGCGTTTATTATCGCATTAGAGTATGACTAAATCTGAATTCTTGTAGAGAAGTCCCTTATTGACGGGTACTTAATTAAGCATTTTCGAACAAACGTAACTGTATATCAAGTATGTGATCTAAAACCTCTAATTAAGAAGAATAAACACTTATCACTTTATCATGTTTATTACACCTGATAATAAATCCACAATTATCGCTCAGAAATATCAAATCTTATCAAAATCACTTTTTACAAAGATAGAATTACATACTACTCCATCAAAATGTTTACACATTGAATATGAAACACGAATGGATTACAAGATTGGCATCATTTAAAAACAAGTAAAGGCAAAAGCAATGAAGAGATTAATACAAAAAAGTAATGATGGATTATTTCACACTAGGCGTGCCACATTCTTTTCTCATCATTTCTTTCTCTCTTTTTTCTATAGTTAATTTTAATTAGCCAACTTTGGTTTGCTTTACTTTATAATCACTTGATTTATTTATTTATTTAGTGTCCACCTTTTAGATGTGTTAGATTCGATATTTATTAAATTATTTTTTGCATATTTTTTCCTACCTTTTTTATTAAATTAAATAAACATTCTTTGTCATTTTTCTTGATTTCAAAAATTTAATAAGTTTTTTCCATCAAATTCGATTTGTCTATTCGATTATAATAAATTTAACTTTATTTTTTAAAGAAAAAAGAGACAAAAACAGCGGGAGAGAGGATTGATCAAGTTACATAGAGTTATAGACTTGAAAACTTCAGATTCGAATTTATGATGGCACTCCCTTAAAAAAATATACTTTCTTCTAATTTTTAACTTTATCTAAATGTTAATAATTCCTATATTATTATATTAGTATGAAATTTCATATTCTTTTAATTTTAACTAGTAAAAAAATTTAAAAATTATTTGTTAGATATTTACCAATAAAAATATGTCATGTTTATGATTTTACCTTTTAATTTTTATTTATTTTACGCACTTTAAGGAGAGTGAATAGACTCACTTTGTTACGTCAGCTCTTAGGGTAATATTTAATTAATTCAGAATTGTTAAAGGGGTATTTAAAATTTTGCTATCAAATTTAAAGAAATTTGATATATTTTCCCTAATAAGAATTAAAAAAAAAACTAAAATAAATCGGGTATCTTATTTGTTCTTTTTTTTTTTGGGTCAAATACCTAATCTCTAGAAATATAGCCCCATATGCATCACCAAAAAGTTGTGGAAGAAAATTTATCTTTAAATAACATGTAAAATACTAGTAATCAAATTTAGCTTTCCAAAGGATAATTTAAAAGATTAATTTAGTCAAATAAATCCCTACTAAATGTTTTTTTTAAGTAAACATCAAATTAACACGAGTCAAATAATAAAATAAAACAAGGAAGAGAGTTTAATTCAATATAACAAAGAAAAATTTCATAAATTCATTTAGACTTGTAGACAATTAATATGAATATTGTAAAAATATACACACTTTATTCATTAATATTTGTTAGGGGTGTATATGATCGGGTTGGTTCGGGTTTTTCAAATATCAAACGAAACTATTTGTGTCGGATTTTTGAATTTATAAACCAAAACAAATCAATAAAATTCGGGTTTTTTAACTTCGGGTTCTTCGGATTTTCAAGTTTTTTCGATAAAGTATTCATACAAACATATAAATTACTTGTACTTTAAATATATTTTTAGTCCTACCAAGATGCAACTTATCTAAGTTATTTCTCAAGAAAATAACAAAAAATATAATATGATTAATGACACTAAAATATCCAACAAAAAAAAATAAAATCACATAAAATAAATATTGCAAATTAATAGGTCATAATTAAAGTGATCATAATTTAAAGTCTAAATCATGCTAAAATAAGTCTAGCAAGTATTAGTTACATGACTAAATATTAAAAAAAAAACTAAAATTTGATCATATATTTTAATTGTCTAAATCTATGTAAAACTAAAAAATAAATATTCAATATTATTGTCATTCTTAGTGTTGAATTGATTTCTTTTTGCATTAGTATTTGATTTTTATTTAAACTTTTAGTTATCAACACGTATAGACTATAATCTTTATTAGATCATTAAGAATTTTAACTTCCAAACATGAAATAAATATATTAAAAGATAAAAATTATGAAAAATTATAAGAGATAATTTAAAAAATTATATCAAAGTAAGTATTTGTACATATAAAATAAAATTTAAAATTATATATATAATGTCGGGTTGGTTTAGTCTCGGGTTGATTTTTTTTTAGTTGAAACCAAACCAACCCAAATATAACCGGATTTTTTTTCCAACACCAAACCAAATCATATCAAATCACTAGTCGAGTTTTTTTTTTATTTGACTCGATTTACAATTTGATTTACTTTTTGAAACCCTACTATTTGTTTGACAAAATACATCATGAACAAATAAAAAGTAGTAATTATTATTTCAACTCTTTTCCCGCGCAAATTTAGGATATAGAATCAAGAAAGATATAATATTAATTATTGTATTCATTTCAAATAACAGAGAAAGCGACTTTTGATCAGTGAAGATTAAGCTTTGGTGCATTATTCATTTTTATTGATGTTGAAATTTAAGAACACTACCTTATAATATCAATTCATAATTAAATAGAGTAGTTACTAATAATATTATCCCTTGAATATCACCCCCAAAGAAACTAATTAATTTATTTTTCCATATACACTAACTCTTTTGTTATCCAAATCTTATCTTCATTTTTGAGCAAAAAGTAGAAGGAAAATATTTTTCATGAAATTTAAGAATATATCTCCAACATTATTCTTAAAATTTATTTTGTTTTTTCAACATTTATTTCCAAGTACTCAAAAACTCTTCGAAACAAAAATGTAAGCAGATGGTGTTTACATTATTATTAGTAATAAACTCATCTATTTTATTATTATTATTATTATTATAATTTTGAAAGCAGAAAGATGACATCGACTCCTCTAAACAAAATATATTGCTAAATTTTTTTCTAAATTCCTATTTTTGTTTAATTTTTTTAAAATAAATTTTTTATGTTTTTGAAATATATAAGAATCTTATAATATAAGAAAACACTAACATTGTCATATAAATAAGTTATTGAAGTACTACTTGTGTTACGAATAAGAATTATGAGTGATGAACCTAAGATTTTTATAAAGTGGATTCAAGATACAAAAAATAAATAAATAAAGGATTTGATCTCGGGTTGGTTGAGAACTTGAACCCCCTTAACCATTCGTCCAAGCTTTAAACTTGTGTTAGTAGGGTCAAAACTATATATATATATATAAAAAATATGAAAATATTTCTTTTTGTAAAACATAATTTTTTCTTTCACTTTATAAAATGTAAGAAAAATATTCAACTTTGTAAAGCGTAAGAAAAAGTTTCACTTTAAAAATTGTAAGAAAAACTTACATTTTATAAAGTGCAATAAATAGTTTCGTTATATATTAAAATATACACGTTATGAAATTAACGGAAAAAATTTAAAATATTGAATAAATTAAATTTTTTTCATCCACTAAATTTATTTTAGTTACTTTTCAAAATAATAACTTATTTTGATCCTTTTTATTTTTTCGTGACTTATTTAAATTCCAAATTCAACTAGCGCTAAAAGTATTTTGGAACTATTTTTATTTTCTACAACATCATTACTGTTAGAAAAAAGTAAATTATAAAAATTGAACCAACCTTCTATTACAACATCAATATAAATATATAATATACTATTAATTAGGTCTTTTCAACATCAAATTATTTGACGTGGAAACATGTGCCGCAAAAAACGTCATTCACTTTTTTTAAAAAAATAAAATAATTACTAGTACTACTATTATAATCCCTTTTTGACCATTTAGCCTTCCATTGGCGCCAAATTAGTACCAAATATAATATATATTACTCGATTCATTTTAATTTATTTGATATTTTTTTTAATGTTACATTATTATTTTCAATTTAATTTTTTATTACTCGTAACACAATTAAAGTCAAAATTATATAATATTTTAGTATATATACATAAAATTATTTATCTTAAAAAATTTACTTTATTAAATTTCACATAAATCAACATCAAACTAAGAAAACAAAATAAAACCCAGAATGGTAAAGGAAAATGCTGGAGAAATAATTAAGTATTACTTCATTCTAAATAAAAAAATTGGGTTTAAACAGTTGCATTTGTTAGAAAACATTTTATTCTTAATATGAAACTTTTCATTGTATTTAATTTAATCGAACTCACAATGAACGCACAGTAATATATATATATATAATGGAAAAGGAATCTTTTCACAAATACCTATTTGTCTATTACTCTATTTCTCCTAATCACTTTCCCCTAAAATCAGCTACACATATTTTCAGCCAATTCAAGAAAGAGACTAAATAAGTCTGAAATAATCAAAATTTAGAAGGGTAATAGATATATGTAACAAAGAACATAATACTTGATCCTAATAAAATAAAGTACAAATGGCTTATATAAATATAATTGTTACACAAAAATAAAAATAAAATAATATTGGCTAGGGACATTTTTCAACCTCTAGCACCAAAAAAGTCCAAAAGATCCAGCTTTAAATTCACCATGACTTAAAATGTCGTTTCTACATACAAATAATGGAAAATAGACAAATGAATAAAACAATGTAAGCCTCTTATTTCAACGATTTATCCACACTATGTCCATAAAGCTTCCTATCAAAATACTACTTCAATTGACCATTTCTGATAGGGAAGAAAAAAAAGAAAAAAAAAGTACCCTATGTCTATGAAGTGTGAATTCTAAAAAAGTTATGGACGATGATAATGATGTTATTTTATTTTTTAACTAAGTTCACTTTCGAGTAAACATTTTTGATCCGTACAACTCACAACCCCTTATGGGAACAAACAATCCCACTCCCAACACCTACCCTCATACAAAATGTTGTTTATGAGAATCAAACTCATAACCTCGACTTTAATATCACTTGTTAAGATCAAATGTTTATCGTCATATCAAAAGTTATAGCTGATAATAAAAATACAACTTCGTTTCTTAACTAAGTCCACCAAGCAAGTATCATGTTCGATCATGACTCTGATTCTAGTCATCTAGACTCTGGTGGGCCTTGCCATCACGACATCGAAAATGATCTTTAGCGGCAATTATTTAACCACAATAACTTAATTGGTATTAAATATATATTTTTAGCGCCAATTAACACAATTTATATATGTTGCTAAAGCTATCAGTGAAATTGGATCTAATTGTTAAAGAATGACAAAAGTTCCACATCGATGGTTAATAAGATGTGTGGACTCCTTATAAGGCTTGGACAATCTTCCTTCCTTTGATCTAGTTTTTGGGTATGAGTTAGGCCTAAACCAAATTTTTAACTCAGACCCCAAAAACTAGCTCAAAAGGATGAGGATTGTCCAAGCCTTATGAGGAGTCCAACCATCTCATTAACCACCGATGTAAGACATTTGTCATTCTTTAACACCCCACCTCGCGCCCAGTTGCTTAGCATCTGGTACGTGGACAACTTTTGATTTTGGGTCCCAACATCAGATGAGACGGACCCTGATCTGATATCATGTGAAATTAGGTCTTAGTCCTAACTCACATCCCAAAAGTCGGTGAGACTTTTGTCATTCTTATAAACTTTTATTTTGGGGTTCCCAACATCGTGTGAGACATGCGCTGCTCTGATACCATGTGAAATTATGTCTTACACCTAATTCACATCCCAAAAGCTAGCTTAAAGGGAGGAAAATTACTCCTTAACTAATATTGATAAAAAAAATTAACACTTTTTATTAATATATACAGTTATTGCTCTTAAAAATTATTTTTATTGTAATGCATATACATGCAAGATGTTGACGTTACACCATAAGCAATAACCTACTAGAAATTGTTAAATTGACTAGATATAGTGCAAAAATATTTAATATTGTCCATGCATATTATCCATGATTTGCATGATCTCATAGGTTAAATTATTTTTCTTTCATCCACACTATATATGTCCAAAATTTTTTCTGTCAAACTAGTTCTAAGTTTTAATGTATGGACAAACAAGGTACCCTTTCCTCCAGGGAAGAGAATAAAATAATATGAGTGTGTAAGAAAATAAAAAATTGCAGTATTTCACTTGTTTTTTGTTCTGTCAAAAAAAAACATTTCTTATGGACTATGATTGCTTAAATTATTCTTATTTTTTCACCAAGTCATGAGTCATGAATTATGAAGTTGTTTTGTGTATGTTAAGGAAGATATAACTTGTAACTTAGTTTATTCTCTACCCAACTTTAATTCTTTATTCTAAATCACCAACTTGTTTAGTATACCTTCATATCATTATGCATTATTGTAGTTTGATGCTATTCAAATCAAATGTGTAGTAAAAAATTGATAAATGTTTAACCACTTTCAATAGTTCAAAACGAAAGAAAATACATTATATATTGTCAATTTTCCAATATAAAATCAAATAATAAGAAACTCAATACTAATCAAAGAATAAGAAACTACTAAAATATACGAAAATAAACTTCTTTCTTTTTTTTAAAAAGAAATTACATAAATACACAATTTAAAATAAAATAATCTCTAAAATTTTCATTCTTTAAAAAAAATCCTCTTGAATACATTCTCTATTTCCTCTTAGATACATCCCACCTCATTTAGATACATCTATATATCTTATTATTCTCTTGGAAAATCTCTCTCATTAAATTATATATCCTTTGTAATGTATCGAATAATTAATGAATGTATTCGAAAATAATACTCCCTCATTTTAAAAAAGGATGACCTAGTTTGACTTGGAAAAGAGTTTAAGAAAGAAAAGAACATTTTTTAATCTTATGGTTCTAAATTAAAGTTATGTTAAATGTACGAAAATGTCCTTTAATCTCATGGTCTTAAATATGCCACGAGAAAAATAAAGTTAAAGTATTACCAAAAAAAATAAAAGAATTATTATTTTTGAAACAGATTAAAAGAAAATAAGGTTATTCTTTTTGAAATAGAGAAAATAATATGATTTAATTTTTTTTATAATGGAAAAAACTTCTCCAATATGATGTAATTATTGTTCCTACTATAAGAAGGGCCCACTAATATCAGAAATCTGGGCCTAGGGATTCGTGACGTTGAAATCATGTCAAATAAATGGGGCCCAATAACAGGTGGGCCCACACGTACACTCCTACCCTGCCCACTCCGCTTTGCACCGTCCGATTGAAAACGAAACGCCTCTGTCTCTCTCTCTCTCTCTGGATTTTCGCGGGGTTTCTCTCTCTATACGTATATATGTATGTATATATCAGCTTTGGTGTATATTCTCAGTCTCTCTCTCCTTTTCAAGAAAACGTTTCATGCCATTCCAAAGAAGATTTTCTATAGCTTTGGAAGTTGGAACTCTCTCTGCTCTGTTCTGCTATTCCTTTCTTTGCCTTTACTGTAAGTACAATGATTTCTGCTAATCTCCCTTTTTATCTTGAAATGAGGTTTACATGAATATTGCTGTTATGGGTCTGCATTTTTGTCTTTGCTTTTTAGCCACTCAAAATCTTGAAATGGGTTTTTTTTTTTTTTTTAAGTGAATGTCGTGGTGTTATGGGTCAGCATTTTCTTGATTTTTTTTTTGTCTTTTCCTTTTTTATCATACTAAATCTTGAAATGGGGTTTCCATGAATATTGTGTAATGGGTCTTCATTTTTTGTGAATCTTTTTTTTTTGGGGTCTTTGCTTTATACCCACTCCAAATCTTGAATGTTGTGGTTTTATGGGTCTGCATTTTCTTGATGTTATCTTTTTTTTTTTGTCTTTTCTTTATTACCACTCAAAATGTTGCATTATGGGTCTACATTTCTTGATTTTTCTTTTGTGGTATGTGATATGACATCCCTTTTTATGTGAGTGTGAAGGCCTTAGATATTGTTTGTGAGCTCCATTTTTCTGGATCTGTGAGGTGGTTTGAATTTGATTAAACTGTATTAACACTTGTGATTATTGACTCTCAGATCTTGTTTCAGAAATTAGTTTTTTTTTTCATTGACAACTTTCATGTAAAAATGCAATTTCAGTTAACTGTTGTTTTTTAGTGGGTGGATTGAAATGTGGAATAATGAGTTAGATTCATGACACTTTGGGTCCAGCTGGGTGAGAAATGTTAAATCTGTAAGTTAAAGCTGTGGGGATTGTGTTGCTTTATGTTACAGATACACAGAATCTTATGGTTGAAGACTCAGAAAAAGATGGTGTTTTGATACTTTTGGTCCAGTACTCCAGTTAGGATTTAATTTTCTCACTTTTGTCAGGTCATGCTTTTTCTTTGTGAAGAAAATATGTCTTATTGGGTTGCCAAGCAAATGCTTTTGGCTGGTTTTAGTAGTTCCATATTTCTATGTCTATGTTCTTATTCTTATTATTTGGCTATATACAGATCTCTTTGGAAGTATAGTATGTAAGAACTGAAAGATGATTCTACAGCTTCATTTAGTTATAGTTCTTGTGTCAACTGCATCGAAGGCTGATTGTAGCATTTACTAGAAATGATGAGATTTCAGCATTTGCACTCGCTCGAATTCTCTTAGTACTTCTGCAAATCCATCAGTTGTCCTGTTTGCTTAAGGTTCTATTCATTGCTTGTGAACATGGAATTGGCATAACTGGTTAAGGTAGGGCGGTGTACAATAGACCCTTGCAGTTTGGCCCTTTTCTGGTCCTCGTGCATAGTAGAAGCATAGTGCACTGAGCTTCCCTTGTACTTCCGCTTCTAGTATTTGCCAACCTGCTTACGGATGAGTTGCCGAATACTCTTACGGTTGTCAAACTGTCTATTTTAAAGAAGCTGAATTATTGATTGCTTACTGCTAGAAAAAGATATTGACCAATGATTTGAAGTGGTTTAGTTTATTTGTCTGCTAATATATTCATTTTTATCAGGGGTCTATATTCAGTTCAGGTCATTACTCAGCATACTTGGCACAATTCATTTGCTCTTGATATAGCTAACGGTTTCTGTCAAACATCCGACTCACTAGGAGTCTGTTGTTCTTTTAGGCCTGAATGATTTCATATTGGTTCAAGAAGTACGATGAATATTTTGTCTAGGAGTTCTTGTGTTACTAGTCTGCTTAGTCCTTCCAACTCTTTTGTGCACTTGTCTTCTATTGAAGTCTTTGTGGTAGGGCATATCCTTCAAATTCCTTCCCAGTGAACATTAAGTAATGGATATTGTAGCATGTCTCTGTAGTGATTTTTATTTTATATCTCTCTTATATACTAAGACCTTTATTTCCCTTTGCAGTAAAGAATGTAATTGAAGTTTGAAAATGGGGCACCGACTAGAAACTAGACGTCATCAGGAAAGCTCCAGTGCTGCAAAAGAGATCAAATCATCCCTAGCAAATCAAAGTTCAAAGCTCAGAGACAAGTATAAAGTTGAAAGCACAGAAGATAAGACATACATTAGCAGGCATCATGGCTTAAGCAAGACGGTCAATCAGAATGTTTCACAATTGACCTCTTCCGGAGATCACCAAAACCAGTGGTTAGAGAGTAAGGAAAATAAAGATGACGAGCTTGTCAAGTACATGTCCAATTTGCCAGGTTATCTGCAGCACACAGAAAAGGGAAAGAATGTTCAAGGAAAGGCTTTGAATTTCGGAGTCCTTGATTGGGAGCGTCTGGAGAAATGGAAGTATAATGAACGTATGCCTGCAAGTTGTCATCGTAAAACGTTATCAGGTGGTTCTTCATTTGTTGCTGTTAAGCCTCCCAAAGCTTATGGCTTGTCTTCTCAGAGAAAGCAAATGCCATTACCGAGCATTCCGTCTTGTAAACAAAAGCTTGCAGAACCCGTGCAGCAATCCCAATCAGAGTTTATTCAGACCCATGATATGCAAACTACACGGTGCCCCACAAAGCATGGTAAGCAGAAACAGCATCTTAGGAAGGAGGTACCACCTCGCAAGCGTAATTCCGAACTAAAAACAGATGAAGAAGATTTGTCCTGGATACCGATTAAGAATGTTAGTGTTCCTAGTAGTCATACAAAGAGTGTTCAAGTTTGTAAAAACGAGATCAAATTCGACAATGAAGGCAAGTTTAGTTCCCAAAATTATGCTGCTGAACCCAAGAATATTGTGCTCTTGGTTCCAAAACATCGTTCAAAAAAAAGTATAGAGGCCTCTCAATTCTCTGAATTAAGAACATCTTTTAATGAGCAACCAGCTGATGCGATGAGGGCGGGATTTTCTGATTGTTCTTCTCTGGATTCCTTCTCTAGTGAACTGCTTTCTGTTCCACATTCATGTCCTCTGCCTGCAAGCTCTGCAACGAATACAGAGTCTCATGTGAAGCAACGCCAGTTGTCCAGTGCTCGGGACATAACAGATTTATGCTCATCCCCATGTCCAACTGGGAGGATAACTAGTCGCACTTCATTTGATGCCAAATGTCTGAATCACAATAAAGTTGATGTAGAATTGAGACTCCCAGCTGAGACTTCACAGAGAGCAGATTTGGACACTGCAGAGGAGGCAGTGGTGAAGGGAAGACATCCATCCCCTAATAAGAGGTTTAGCTTTAGTCTTGGTCGAATGAGCAGAAGTTTCAGTTTTAAGGAGACCTCTGCTGCTCCACCACTGAATAGTACAAATAGCATCCCCAAGTCTGGCCCAGCAGGAGCTTCTTCCAGTGCGGATCTCAGTAATCGGGAGAAGCCAAATGCTAATATCAGAGGAAGATCTAGTCCTTTGAGAAGACTCTTAGATCCATTGCTGAAGCCTAAGGGCGTTCATTCAGCTGAGACATTTCCACTTTCTAATGAAAACTCAAGTGGCAATACTTTGCCCACTAACCACAGCAAACATGTTCATGCGAAAAAGCATCTTCCCCCAACTCTTCAGGCTCTTCTACAGCTTTCACTTAAGGACGGAGTTCCATTTTTTAAACTTGTGGTCGACGATGATGGTGGCATTCTTGCTGCAGCTGTCAAGAAGTTACCAACTTCCGGGAAGGGTGGAAGTAGTTTGGTTTATGCTTTCTATGCAGTCCATGAAATTAAAAGGAGGAGTGGGGGTTGGATGAGCCATGGACCAAAAGAGAAAAGTGCTGGCTTTGGTTATAAAGTTATTGGCCAGATGGAGATTTCTTGTTCTGAAGTTCAAAACTCAAGTGTACATGAGCAGAAAAGCATATCTGTGCAAAGGGAATCTGTCTTGTATAGCATTGATTGTGGACAGGTGGAAAAGCAAGTCCCTGATTCTTGTCAAAAGAGAGAGCTTGCCGCCATTGTCGTTATGAACTCAAGTCAATGTAAAGAAGAAGGTATGCAGCAATTACTTGGAGAGACCTGTGAAACATACAGTGATGTTGTAGTCATTCTTCCTGGTGGTACACATAACTTGCCAAATGATGGAACTCCTTCCTCATTACTCGAACGATGGAGATCTGGTGGGTTATGTGATTGTGGAGGGTGGGATGTTGGTTGCAAGCTAAAAATACTTGAACAGGATAAGAATTGCAAGAGCCAAGATTTTCTAAACCTTTTGATTCAGGTACTTGTTTGCGTCAAACTTAATTTCACTTTGTTTGCTGCTTCTCTTGATAATATTTGTTTACCAATGTTTCTTCACAGGGAGGAAATAGGAGGAGCAAGCCTATCTTCAGTATGGCACCTCTCAAGAATGGACTTTACTCTGTCGAATTTGATTCATCAGTTCCTTTGTTAGAGGCATTCTCCATATGTGTGTCTGCCCTGACTAGTCATAAACTAGCTGACATCTTTGAAATTGGTTCTCTAGGACAGAAGGCTTCTTCAGATGCCACGATGGGGACAAAGGCTTCAACCGCAGTCCAAGGACAAGTCCCTCAAAGATATGTGTCATCTCCACCCCCCTCACCTGTTGGAAGGATCTAGGGAACTGATGAAGCAAGAATTCTGAGAGACTGTTTTAGCATCACATTGCATCTCGCAAGCTGAAAACCTGTGGTTCAAATAAGTCTCTAATCTTCGACCTCTCATTTTGTACGTCTTTGATCAGCTGTAAATTCTCTTATAGTAAGGAAATAATGTCACGCCGCAAGGTATAGAAATGAAGTCAGTAGAAAAGGTTTTAGAGAAAGTAGGTACTTACTCTTTGAATATACAGTGGCTGGATTTCGTTTCCTTTGTTTTTATCTAAGGTAATATTGATGGTTCTACTGTTATTCAATTGATGTTGTGAGTCAATCCAATACATATTTGACACTTCAAGCAGTTTGGCTAAGCTTCCATAATTTGACATGTAAAAGCACATATTGATCAAAACACAAACTACTACTCAAATGATTACTCTACAAAAGCACTTTTGTTATTCAAATGTTTGATCAAACAAATTATGCTTTGTCGTTTGAGTTAATAATAATAGGTTACAAAATCTATGATAATATAAGATAAGATTCTTCTCACTCCCTCTAAAACAGCTCTCTCGTTCACAATTTACAGGTCAATATAAGAGGCATGGTGAATACATATGAACCATTGTCCATCAACCTTCTCAAACACATTAGTAGCAAACTGTTTTCCCCAGCTGCTGCCCTTTGTCTTGACCATTTCAACGCACGTAACGTACCCCAGATCACCTCTAACATGAACTTGGACATCTCTGATCTCTATTTCTAGTGGGAAATCATATTCTGCCCACACAAACTCCCAGCTTCCCATTACAAGATCATAGCCTGATATGCCACTCACCCCCGGGTGCACGATGCATGTATTCTCACCCCTCGACCAGAGGGCTTGCATAGCAGCTAAATCTCCAGTCTTGAAAGCATTGTAAAATCGAGCATTTGCTGCTAGTACAGATGCATTACTATTCTCCTGGAGAAGCCGGAGGCGATCCCTGATTTTTGCTGCTTGGGCATAGTTCTCCTCTTTAATAGCAGTCCTTAAATCTCGAGCCAAGGTTTCTTCATTTTGCAAGATGCTTTCGCCACTCAAGGTTCCTTCTGAATCTTCACTCCTGACTTGGCATCGTCCAAGCAACAGAGAATGGGATGCTTGTCCAAAAGGTTCTGTTCTGGATAAATACACAATTAGACCATTTTATAGCTTAGGAGAAGAAATCTAATGTAACCCAAATAGAAAATTAGAGATTAAAGGGGAAAGACAGAAACTGTTAACCCTGACATGCTACATACAATACATATTTTATGACTTCTCCACAGCACTGACCGGCAAACGCTAAATATGGAGGACAAAAGCAGGCACTTGGAAGTGGAAATGACAAGAACTTAGGGATGTGTGACTAGGAGTCTGTAAAATGCTTTCACAAAGCATAGGTTACTTACTGATATAAGGAAGATTTTATAACTATAAGATGGCAAGATGCTATGAAGTCAAAGGAACAGAAGTAGTTGGAGAGCTAGACGTTTTTTCTTTCCCATAATGCTATCCTCGATCTCAAATGATGTCCAAGTAAAAGAAAATGCCAACACATCAGCTAGTAGTACCATTCTAGTAGTCCCAAGAATATTAAATACATCAGCTATGTTGCAACTTGCAACCCCAAACTAGTTGGAGTCATCAGTCACATAAATCTCAATATATATTCCACTCTTCCAAGTTAACAGGATAACAAATGATGGTATAAATAAGACAAGGCATATCTGATTAACTCAACAATCTTACATTATTTAACTATTTTTCTACATCCTAAAAAGAGATAAACAATACTCCTGCGTCCCAATTTTATTTTTTTTTGGTAAGGGTAAAATTGTATACATCAGCATTAAGCACATGTTGGATGGAGACCTACAAAAAATGAGCTACAACATTTCAATGTATGACAAAACATCTACTAGATTACACATATTTCGGATATCGATATTCAAGCAAGTCTATCTTTGACAATAAAATTTTTCATATATCATTTAAATTTTAGGGATTGTCAATTATTGTGACTTATAGTACTTTTTACGTAGTTTACAAATATATAAATTTCATTTCAAAAAAAGAAAAGATTTCATGCGCAAATTTCCGGTCAAACTTAATATGTTAAGACTCTCGAAAAATGAAATGTGTCACATATATTGGGACAGAGGGAATAGTTCTAAAGATATCTTCAAACCAAGCAAGAAGAACTTACTGAAAGTTCTAGCTTTTGAATCAAAAGAACGATTTCCACGAAAATTGTCAGAAACTATCTTAGTTGTGTCAGCTAAAACTGCACAACATTGCATATGGAGATGTGAAGTAAAGCAGTGGTTGATCTCGACTCGGTTGATACTGGACCAAGCTAAAAACATGTGTTGTCTGAACTTAGTGCATCCCTGCATTTGAAGTCGGAGAATAAAGGTGAAATGCAGCTAGAAAGTGTACACATGATGCGAATTGTAATGTTCATAACACATTTTCTTCAAAGGATAAATTAAATAGAAGCTGAACAATAGTAATAAATAGATCGAGATCTCTTAGGTTACAGAATTCGATACAACTGTAAACACTTCCAGTTTTCTTTCCTTTTACTTTCTTTCTTTCATTTAATCAGAAAATTTAAATGCATGTCCTACTAGACTTCGTGAAAAGGGATTTGCTTTGTCCTTTCAAACCACTTAACTATATATTGACTCGGAATAACTTTATTATGTGTGACACACAACTGACATTAGTGAAAAGTCGGCATTTTTGCCAACTTCTTTCAATCGAATAATGTCAAAGTCAGCATTACTATTAGTCAATCAAGAACTTTACTGACATTTGCAGCATGAACAAGGAACTATGAGTGTTAACCATGTTTTTCAGAAATCTTTTGTCAGGCAACATTTTTCAAATGAAATACAGTTGTCCATCAAACTTTAATCATCATACAATGGTGAAATATATACACATTTATATCGTGCTTTGATACAAAGAAGAAATTAATTACTTGGAGATTTATGCAAAATTAGGCATACCTTCTATTAGGGTCGATGTATGTTACCGCCACCAATTATCTAAGTGATTTCCTACAAGATCGATCACTTGTGGAGTCTTGTTGTTTCTCCACAACAACTAGTCTTTTAATCTAAAAATTTAACTCTCAAATCACAGTGTATGTTTAGAATGACTCAAATCACTCCAATTTATAGGTTAACTTAGTGACTTATAACTCCATTTCACTCATAACTCTACTTCCCTTAACTCCTACTTCAATTCAAGAGTTCCAACTCTTCCTCTTTTACTATAGGGAGTTATGTGATGGAGTTACAACTTAGCTTCAACTAGACTTAATTTTTTTTTTAAAAAAAAGGAATACATAGCCTTATCAACCATAAACACTATCATTTTTGGCGAGTTTCATACCTCAACAATGAATTGTTCACTTTTTTCCTATCTGAACTATCATCACCATCTACATATGAAAACACACATTTAACTATCAATTGATCCATTTTCCTCCCTTGTTCAGTTACAAATAACAATGAATCAGGTCTACATGGAGGACATAGATACTTGGATTGAAGTTAAAAGATAAGATATTACTATCAAATGCAACTATTTCCCTTTATCCCCAAATTCACTTACACAGAAAAACAAAAAAACTCACGTCATTGCAGAAGTGAGGTTGAATGATGCGAGGTCTCAATGACATAGCCTGCAAATTTGGGGCTGACCACATTGTAAATACAGTTACTTCCAAGTTATCAACTGCTTCAGCAATTTCTGTACAGAAAAAGGTAAAGAAGTGATCAATTGTAAAGAAAACGAAATCTCAGAGGAGTATAAGCTGGAAAGCTTACGAATATTGAAGGCGAAGAGAAAATGGGTCAATGGAAATGGAAGAAGCCATAGATAGACACAAAACTCATTACTCATGTGCTTGGTTGGTGAAAATGGAAATTGGGCTTCAAAATAACTGGGTTTTCTTCATATTTGGGCTCTGATCCACTTGATCCAAAGGCATTTGGATATGGGTAAACAAAACAGAAATTTTTCAAAATGTCAATATTTTCATATTTAATAGGATCCATTGTCAATATTTTTAATATTTAGTAAAAATGTCAAATATTTAATTTATTATGTATCTTGTTTAAATTTTATTTAAAGAATATAATTGTTAACTAACAAAAAGGAGAAATTTAAGGGAGAGAATTTTTTTAAATAGGAACAATTGCTTAAAAGTCTCGTCAGTTACAAAAATTCCAAAGTAAGCACAAATTCAAAAAAATAAACACAAAGAACTCATCCCACCTGTTCATCAAATTTTTAGTGTCGATTTTTAAATTTTCATTGATAATATTCAATTTATGTTGAAATGAATTTGATTAAATCGCGTTTTTAAAATTTGTATTTTTTTAAATACATGTGAGAGAGGATTAATTGAAAAATTTGTAATTAAAATGAGATAAAATAGGAAGTAAATTAAAATACACAATCCTTTCTAAAATAATGACATTTTTGACATTTTTACTAATATTTATAAAGTATGGAGGTTTTTACTAATTAAGTCAAGTTATTTGACTAGTTTACTAATTTTTCCTAAACAAAACTTCTATAACACTATTTACAAACCGTGTTTGGATTGACTTATGACTTCTAAGCCAAAAGTTAACTTTTGACTAATTTTTGTTATTTTAGTTTTAAAATAAGTGCTTATAAGCATTTTTTAACTTTATCCAAACACATCAAAATTGTTTAAAATCTATTTTGGCTTAAAAACACCTAAAATAAATCAATTCAAACGGGCACTTTCTTTTGTACCCTATTTTCTTAACTACTAATTCGTGTTTACTGCCTACTACCATCATAGTATATAAAGAGAAAGAAGTTATGCTTCGGTAAAAACACTATCCAGTTTCTCCTTGATATATATATACATACATAATCAAATGACATCAAGGAGGATTTAGTCTAATTTTGGTAAATATTTTTCCCAATTTGTGTAGTTTTCTCTTTGGATAAATTGTTTGAAATTTGAAAAATAAAATTTAAAAGATTTGAAGTTAGAAATTAGATGTAGATATAAAATACAGCTAAAATCTCATGAGTGAAAACATATAAAAAAAAAAGAAATTCTAAAACTTGTTTTTCAAATTGAAATAGCTGGTCAATTTAATGAACTAATATTTATTTAAAATAATCTTTAAATATTATTTTAAATTTGAGTCAAAATTTATTATTAGGGTTGTTTAAAATCAAACCATAATCGATAAGTCAATCGTGAAATTAAATTATTACTGATATTAGATTATCATCTTAACGATTGGTTAACAGATTATAATTTTAAAGTTAACAGTTTATCAACGCGGGGGCAGGTTACTCAATTACCTTACTGGGTTAATCGTTAATTGGTTAAAAATTATCATAGTTATAGTTTTACCATAAGTATATACATTTAGTAAATACTAATTAATGTGCTTGTACTCTCAAAATTTAGACTTTCATATGTGTCTTGGTGTGATTAACAATTACTGAATTACTAACTTAAGTAGGGCTAAAGCCTAAAAAAAAATGTTTTGTTTGATGGAAGATTAATCTAATTGTGAGTGAAAGTGAAAGAGTGGAGCATGAAATGTTGGAGTCAATACATCACTTGATAATCGTCAGTTAATTCCTAATCTGATACCGAACCAACCGATATCTTAATGGTGTAAGGATCGAAAATAAGCAGATGTAATGCAAAAGCTAGCAAAGCAAATCTCGAAAGACCATGAGTAAGAAGACAAACGAGAAATATACCAAAAGACACAGATTTAACGTGATTTGATCAATCGACTTACATCCATGAAGGATGAGCAATTCATTATGATTATGAGATAACAAAATAATGAGAGAAATAACCTCAACCACTTTACTCAAAATACAAGGAGGTTTACAAATTCTCCCACATAACCAAAACTCTCGAAACCTTAAAACTACATTGTCAATGCCGATTAAGTTAGAAAGAACAAGCCTATAATTATAGAGTACCAAATCTTTTCCTACAAGAAAAGGACTGGTCAAATCTTAAAACCTTTTAAAGAAAAACCAATTTATGGTAAGAAATCATGACAATTAATGCCTAACAAATCTCCCATTGTCCTGAATTTTTGACAAAATAAATTTGTGCACCTTCTTCACATAATCTTTTTCATAATCTCCTCCATCTAATCTACGTCTCGACACAGAAAATCTATCTGAAATAATTTCTCCAACAAAAATCTAATTCATTATTGTCAAAAAGAATATTGCGGCTAGAACTTCACCCGCCAAGATGAACACTCATCTCTTACCTGGCTCCATCATTGAACCATGGTTATGATACCACTTGTTAGGACCCGAATTATTAGGTGTAATGTGGAAGCTACTGAAGCAAACCTCAAAAAATAATGAGTAAGAAGACAAACGAGAAATATACAAACGACATATAAATTAATATGGGTTGATCAACGGACCTATATCCACAAATGAGATGAGCAGTCCGCTATAAATATGAGGAGCACGAAATATAGAAAGTAATAACCCCAACCAATTCACTCAAAATACAATTAGGAGGTTTACAAATTCTACCACATTACCAAAACTTCCAAAACCCGATAACTACATTGTAAATGTTGATTAAGTTAGTAGGAACAAACATATACTTATAGTGTACTAAACCTTTTCATACAAAAAAATTACTAATCAAATCTTAAAAAATTTTCCTAAAATAAAAACCTATTTGTGGTAAGAAATCAGAATAATTAATACCCAACAATTGATTGACTAGCAGATTAGTATATGTAAAATTTGAATTCCGATAATTCATATTATTAAGTATAATTATCCATCCGATTCATTTAATAAGCCGTCCTAAGACGTATAGCATAAATTTTGTTGAAATTGAAAAAAATAAATGTATTTGAAAGATAAAATCACAATAATCACATATTACTTTCTGATAAATATCTATTGGTTCATAATTAAAGATTTTGAATTTAAATGATAAGTCAATTTCGATAGAGTATGTAACAAAAGATAATTTCAAAGTTCTCTAAATTTGACATCGAATAACTTGCCATGTGGTTCCTCTAGGCTCTATAATGTTTACCTCCACGATTTTGATTTCTTTATAGCAACTATTTTTTAAAATTATTTGTCACTAACGAAACTTAATTATAATTCAACCATTTTGCTTTATACTTTTGTGAAAAATTAATTTTATTATACCTTTAAAGAATTCTCAGAATTAATAAGAGATAATAAAATTTAATTTAACAATAATTTTACATGTTTGTAAGAATAGACTCTCGTCAAGATTCAAGAACCATGTCTCTTGTAAGACATTTTCTATGAAGAACTTCATGTTTCATTGGTTAAATTATTTAAAAATATTTTTAAAAAGAATTTAAGTTTCATAAGTGATGGGCTTTTATAGCGCACAAGTCTCGCCACCCCCACCATATTTTTTATTCATCTCCAATAATATTTATCTAAATTATATATCAATGATTTTAGAGCCTGTTTGGCTCAGCTTAAAAGCTGGTCAAATTGACTTAAAAGCTGGTTTTTGACTTAATTAGCTGTTTGGCAATACTCAAAATAACTTATTTTAAGTTAAAAAAAACTTATTTTAAGCCAAAAGTTTAAGAGCCCGTTTGGATGGGCTTAATAAAAGCAGCTTTAAAAAAGTACTTTTGAAAGTGCTGAAACTTATTTTTAAAATAAGTAGTTATGCGTTTGGATAAAAGTGCTGAAGTTAAAAAAAAATTATTGATGTGTTTGGCAAATAAGTGCTGATAAACAGCTTTTAAAATCAAAATGTCTGAAATACCCTTAAAAGTTGTTAACATAATAAAAGTTAATTAATTTATATTTTACAGCCACAAATANTCGTTCTTTGATCTATTCAAATTATATATCTTTAAAATCTATAATAAGTTTATATTCCTCTTATAAATAATTTGTGATGAGAAAGAAATATGTGAATGATAACAAAATATTATTATTTATGGCTGTAAAATATAAATTAATTAACTTTTATTATGTTAACAGATTTTAAGGGTATTTCAAACATTTTGATTTAAAAAGTTGTTTATCAGCACTTATTTGCCAAACACATCAACAACTTTTTTTTTAACTTCAGCACTTTATCCAAACGCATAACTGCTTATTTTAAAAATAAGTTTCAGCACTTTCAAAAGTACTTTTTTAAAACTGCTTTCATTAAGCCAATCCAGACAGGCCCTTAGTGTAAGGGCCCGTTTGGATGGGCTTAATAAAAGCAGCTTTAAAAAAGTACTTTTGAAAGTGCTGAAACTTATTTTTAAAATAAGCAGTTATGTGTTTGGATAAAAGTGCTGAAGTTGCTATGCCAAACGTGAAAAGGGAAAAATGGAAGAAAGAGATGTTAGGGTTATGTTGTAATTTGGAGATTGTATAAAAATATTAAAGGCAAAAAGATAAAAATGTGGTCAACTTAAAACAGCTTATAAGCTAAAAAAAGAAAAGCACCTCTACCCCAGCTTTTGACTTTTGGCTTAAAATAAGTTTTTTTTAACTTAAAATAAGTTATTTTGAGTATTGCCAAACAGCCAAATAAGTCAAAAATCAACTTTTAAGTCAGTTTGACCAGCTTTTAAGCTGAGCCAAACAGGCTCTAATACTTTTTGTGTACATAGTACACACAAAAAAATATGTGAAAGTTTACTTATTTTTCTATAAATTCTTAACAAGCACACCTGAATTGAGGAATAGAGGTGGAGCCAGTTTTGGGCTAGGTATTCATCTGAACCTATTTAATAGAAAATTATATTATTTATACAAAGTTAAAATTACCATTAATTATATATAACGAGTAGATGTTAAATTTTACTAACTAGTTCGTGTATTTACTTTTTTTATATTTTAAACTCCCTTAATACTACTTTTTCATTCTATTATTTTTATTTGTCTATTTTAGATTTTCCACGACTCCTAAAATATGATTAATATGAGTATTTTATCACAATATTCATATTAGTTAATATATAAGTTGAAATAAGTAATTAATGTTGAGGACAAAATATTTTCATATTTCATACTCTATGTAATATTGTTCATACTATAAGTACTTTAAAAAAAAAACTTAGATTTGTTAAAACTGGAAAAATAAAAGCAAAAAAAATATTTTCAATATAATCGACAAAACAATATGAGTAGATACAGTTTTTGACAGTTTTATACATTTTTAATGGCATAATACATAAATATTATCCTTAACTTGGCGTCAATTGATAACTATGACCTTTAACTTTTGGTGTGCACAAGTAGGCACTTAAACTTATCTAAAATTGAGCAAATGAACACAACATTCATCCAACATGGCACCCTACATGACAATTTTATATCTTAGATGGCATCCTACATGTATTATATATGTCAGATAGGACACTTGTGCCTACTTGTTCAATTTTATAGTAATAGTTTTACTTGTGCACATTTCAAAGTTGGAGGGTATAGTTGTTCCTTAACTCTAAGTTAAGAGTTATATTCATGTATTATGCTTTTTACAATGGTAATATTTAATAAAAAAACTCAAAGATTTTTTTATTATAACAATTGCATGTTCTTTTTGGTGATAAAAAATATTTTTCTAAAAAAAACATTACTAGTACGGACAAGGGTATGGACTGAACAAGTAACTTTAATGATATCAATACAATGTGTATATTTGGGTATGGACTGTAATTTTTTTAAGAGAAAAAAATACTTCTTGAATTACTTTCAATTGAAATATAAACATATAATTATTTTAAATATTTGGTCTATTTATATATTCTTTTCCTTATTTTAGTGTCTTATACTCACTTATATAACACAATGACGTACTTTAGGTTTAGGTCATACTTTAGGAATAATTTTAGCCAAAAACTCTATATTAAGTATAGTGGAGAGAAGGCCCAAAATAGTCCCTCATCTTTGGATTAAAGACTCAAAGTCATTCTTGAATTTCACATGAAATACTAGTAGTCCCTCATGTTTGTAATATTGGTGCAATTTTGTCCCCTAAATTTTGCCTATCTTTTAAAATTAATTTTGTTTATAATTTTATGTTACAAATGTTCCATTGTCTTTATATATATTTAGTAGAAATAATAACTTTATGTGAGAGAAGATGAGAAGAAGAACACATTGTTTTGTTCAGTATAAATATTACTGCAGTTAAACTGAGAACATTTTAACATCTGACATTGCAAGAAAATAAAAAGTAGTACTATTTCATGAGAAATCGTCGTCTTGAACCTCTCGACTTTACCTACAATACGATTTCTACTAAACAAAACAAGGTGTTTTTTTCTCACAATCTCTCACATGGAGTTATTATTTCTACTAAATATATAAAATGACGATTACACATTCCATACATAAATTATGAATAAAATCAATGTTAAAAATAGGCAAAATTTTGAAGAAGGACCAAAAGTGCACCAATATTGCAAAGATTCCACTAGCTAAATAGGCGTAAGAAAAAGCTACCTAAAAAAAAAAAGCAAGGTGCACCTTGAATTGAACTCGACGAATCACATTATGCCAAAGAGATTTTTTTAGAAAGATTCTCCACTGGTAATTCAAAAATAGAAAGAATATAAATAAAGACGCGAAAACTCAAAGATGACTTTGTTAACCCAAAGATGAGGGACTAATATTTTAAAAATTTATAGCTTGTGGGCTGACCTCTGAGATTTGCGAATTGAGCCTAGCCAAATGAGACTAGCTAAAAAGTTTCGTTCCTAAATGGAATGAAAAAACTAAGCCCAATTCTATTTAGTTCAAGGGATAGGTTGGACCAGCCTAGCGGATCAATCCCATTTTGACAGCTCTAGATATATTAAGTATAGTGATATGAGTGGAACAAGATGGTTTAATTTGGGCGAGAATCATTCTAGTTATTAACGTAGTACTTGTACAAATAAAAGAGAAAGAACTTTTTAAATAAAACTAATGTGACAATCTCAACAAATTGTAGAAAAAGGAAAAAAAATAAAATTCTTACGTAATTAAGAATAGAATAAGTTGTTCATGTATATTGTTGAAGCAAAGAATAATCCTTTTTGTCTCTTAATTTAGGACTATAAATAGACATAGTGAAAAATCATTGGAGATAAAGTGTATTCTCTATATATCCTTAAAAAAATATTTAGTTTTTGCTAGCAATGCAATTTGAAGACAGAATAATGGAGTGCAACTCTTCTCATGATTATTATGACGATAGTGAAGAAATTGAAGAACAAATTTCCAATTATGTTGAATCTTTTGAATGATAATTGGAAGTGTGGTGAATCAATTTTAAGTAAGCATCCATGGGTTATCTATGCATACACATCGGATGCAGTGGCACTATTCAGCTCAATCGTTTCCATTATTATGTTCTTGTCCATTCTAATATCTCGCTATACTGAAGATGATTTTCTTGCTTCATTACCTTCCAAATTATTTTTTGGACGCGCTGTATGTCTCCATGCTTGTTGCTTTTGCAGCAACTTTCTATTTGGTGTGTATATAGACTATAGTCAACATAGCTCATTGTTATTTCTGCTGGTATTCCTGTAGCTTTATTTGGTTGTTTACAATATAAACTATGGTTGGATGTAGCAAGATCAATATATAGGTCCAAGTTTCTTTTTAGATTACACAAACACAAAGTTTATTGACCATATGTAACCTAACAACATTTTACATTCTTATTCCATCTTAAAACAATTAAGTTTCTTCATTTTGATTTGATTTGATTTAATTTATAAGACGTAGTAACATTTTTTTATTTACGTATTTATTAACACATAGAATTTGAACTACAAATCATAGAATTTAAAGAGGGAAGCGAGTGAGATTTGTTATGTATCTCAAATATATGCACCTAATTATATTGGATACATGTATCTGGTGTAATCCACATGTAGGTGGGATACCAGATACATGCGAGAGTGGCGAACAAAATAGGAGAGAGACGAGGGGAATTTGTTATGGATATAGATATATACATGCGAATCCACTTGGATACATATATTTAGAACAAATTACGCTTAATTAACTTTGACCCTGTATATTTCGAGATACATGTATCTGAACATATCAGGATGCATCAAAATCTATGAGATATATAATATTGCAAACCTGAGTATATCTAAATAATTAGCTCCAAAACTAATGAAATTTATGTAAATCTTTCTATCTCTCCATAGATAATTTATTATTAACTAATAAGATATTATATTCGTGTTCATACATTAGTCAACTAAATTAAATTTATATTTATAGAGTAACAAAGAAGATTAGAAGAGAATAAACGCATCACCTAGCTAATTCAAAGTTAAGTGCATGCCTAATGAACTTCAACAAAATTTAACTTGACTTTTTTCTAAATTAAATTAAAATAAAATAAATAAACCTCACAGTCATGGTACTTGTCTTATGTTTAATATTTTTGTGTCAAATACATAATTTAAATGTCAAAGATTACTAAGGCTATTTATTACTTGTTTTTGTCACCAACACATATAGAATTTGAACTAGAAATCATAAAAGGATTAATTACTTGAGTGGATCCCTTTTAAAAAATAATTACTTATTTTAGATATACTCTTTAATTATTACCATTTATAGCAATATAAAAGTATATTGTATATTTTGTTAGATTTTCTCTCTCGCCTCTTTTCCTTTTTTCTCTCTCAGTTTTTAAATTTTTTTCTCTTTCTCTTGCTCCTTTCTTTTTGTTGTTTTTTCGCTTTGACTTTTTCTTTCTTTTTGCTGTTCTGTCTCTCTCATTTGGTTGTTTTTCCTTTTGTTTCTCTCTCTACTTTTTTTTTATAGAGTAGTCAATGATAGTATAATGAATATATTTTATATCAATAATTAATTAAATAAATAAATAATTTAATCGTAATAAATGAAGAGACATAACAAATCACAAAATGAATTAAACTTGAATTAAAAATGTATTACACACATATCAAAGTTGAATTAAAATGTATTACACACATATTAAAGTTGTATTAAAAATGAAGTAAATAAGTAATTCAATAATGACGAATAAATCAAAAAATTGCAAAATAAATTTAATTTCTTTAAATTGTATTACACAATATTAAAGTTGAATTAGAAGAGAGAATTATGAATAAATGAAAAACGTAACTAACAAAGACAAGACAAGAATCTATAAATTGAATTAAACTCATATTATTTATGAATAAAACTTATATTATATGTATCTTATAAATTTTCTTTTTGCTTTTATTTCTAAGAAAATGAGCGATGATTACATTATTTATTAAAAATGTATTGTGCACATCTTATAAATGTATTATTAGTGTGTTACCTAAATTATTCTTGTTGTAGCCGTNCCTAAAATCAATTCTAAAGTTTACCAAACCCTCTTGAAATTGAGATATAAACTCCAAACGATATTTTTAACTATTTGTAGGAACAACCTATCTAAACTAGTCGCAAACAAAAAAGCAGTCAATAAATCGTAAACTGAATAAAACTTGTATCAACAATTAATTAGACAAGTAATATAATTGTAACAAATAAAAAAACATAATAAATTGTCAATAATGAATTAAACATGAATAAAAAATTATTACACACATATTAAAATTGAATTAGAAGAGAAAATTAACAATAAATGAAAAACGTAACTAAAGAAAGACAAGACAATAGACTGAATTAAATTTGTATTATTCATAAATAAAACATGTATCATATGTGTCTTATAAATTATTTTAGTTTGTATAACTAAGAACATGAGTGATGCTTGCAATATGATTACAAATATATTGTGCATATGTTATAAATGTATTACAAGTGTGTTACTTAAATTATTTTTGTTGATATCACTAAAAAAAATGAGTGAAGTTTGTAATATGTATAAAAAATGCGTTGTTCGTGATTTTAATACAATTTTAATACAATTATGAAACATATCTAATACAACTTTAATACATCGCAATACCGTTCCATAAACTTCACCTTTTTCGAGTTTCAATCTAATATTTCTCCAAAATCAATTATAAACTTAACGAAACCCTCTTAAAATTGGGATATAAACTCCAAATGACATTTTCAATTATTTGTAGAAACAACCTATCCAAACTAATTACAAATTTGTAAAATTCTAATAATGAATTCAAAATTTGAATCTTTATAATGACCATCAATGGTTAACACTAGTTTCTATAATTTTAAAGATTTGAAATTTCGATTTGAGAACATGATATTGTACAATTTTTCGATTTTCTATTACTTTTCTCGTTATGTTTTTGATAAATTAGTGAAATATGGCAAAAAACTGATCTAAGAATATTATTTAAACAAAAATTAAAAAAAAGAATGAAGAAGAATAAAGTAAAAATCAGAAAGATGACACAGTAAGAAACGACGAAGAAGAAAAATAAAAAAAAAGAGGAGGAAGAGAAATAAGGCAGAAAAAGAAGCGAAGAAAGATAAACCTTATAACTTTTTAATTCTTAAAAATTGTTATATTTAGTTAGAAAAATTTTATTGACATAAATGGTAAATATTCTTTAAATATTGCACATTTATGTGATTTACCCATCATAAAATATAACAAACGCGTAAATTGTACTATAGATTTGCCAAAGATTCATATTTAAAATTTAAATTCGAGTCTTCTATAATTAAGGATGAAAGATTACTATTTACAAAAGAGAGAAGTATCAAAAAACACCTTTTGAACTTAATGCAAATCACTTGTTTCGTCTATTGACATCTTTAAAAACACTTTTCTACTTGACAAATTAAACCTACATACTCTCCCGATCTGTCACATGACATAGTAAATCGTCTCAATCTTATAGGACCATGAGACTCTTAATAAAATGTACACTCCTAAACTTAGCGAGAATACATGGATATTTTCACTCATGTTGTAAAATTAAGATGTACTTAAGTTCAATTTATCAAATAAATTTATATTTTTAAAATTATTAATAGTAATTTAAAAATGTTTACCATAATTCTCTCTTCACAAACAGATAAAAAAGTAGCTTCTTTATGATGTATAGAAGAAGAATCACTAAAGTAAATCTTACGTACTTGGATTGGGACTTCTCAACAACTTCAAAAATCTTTTCCTTTTGACACTTCAAAATCGTAACATTATAATTTCTCACTTATCTTTAATTAAAAATATATAATTATAACGCATAAATTGAGACCGAGAATAATTTATTTAACCCATGAAAAATCTAAATTCGTTATCTAGGACTTTAGTCACAATCCAAAACATTATGTACATATAGCTAGGACCCATTCATAGATTTCATAATCTGCAATTTTATTAGTTTATCCATCACAATTAATTAATAATTATGATTTTGGTCCATATCATATGTAACACCAATCTATTCTTTTTCTTTTGTTTTTTAATGTTTACTCATATTGATTAACACATTTTTGTTTAATTAGTTCTAATCTCTAAGAAGTAAACATGTTTAAGCATATATATGAGGATGTATTACCATCATTTCCACCAATTAATTGTCATTTATTTTCATTTTTAATTCTAATACTCCAACTTATTACTCAAAGATATGATGATCTCATTCATCTTTGACCGTACAATTTTAAATTTCGAGAAAAAATAATATAAATAATCTTCAAAAAGAGAAGAAAAAAAAGGTCGTGGTCACGTTGAATAAGCCGCACTAGGCGGCCTAGACCAGTCTCACCATATTCTAAAATCTAAATTTTACTCGATTTTTACACAAATTATTTTTATACCGTTTTGATTCATTTTTACTTATTTATTAATTACTATAGTCGATAAAGATCAAAGTACATATTTTATCGTTATATTTATGTTAATTTGTGTATAATATATATTTGATTGACTTTTTTTTTTGGTTAGTGCAATAAGTGGTTAATAAAAAGATAAAATAAAAAAATAAATTATTTTTGTCATAGTTTATTAAAACGGATTTAAAAAATGAAAAAAATTTCTTTTTTTTTAATTATTATTATTATTATTTATTTTCATTATCTGTCCTACTTTTCAACTCGATCGGCTCGTGGAGTTAACGTCTCATTTTTACCATTGACTCCTTCAACTCGGCTGCCCTTTTGTTATAATTTTTTTTTAAAGAATTAAATCGTATAAACTTTAATTAATATTTTAAAATGTGTTATTTTTTATTATGTTGAGATGAAAAATTACATTTTGCAATACTTTTTATATAGTTTTGAGTATATAAAATTTTATCAAGAGTATTAATAACAAAATAACAATAAAATATGTATTTTTTTAATTTACAGCAAAAATAATTTTACTGTCGAGAGGAATAACTCCAGATCCTTCTTTGAATCACAAGGAAACGAGAGATCAATCTCGTTCTCAAACTTAGCGTTGGGATTGTGTAGATTGAATATTGACAAAAGAATAACTTTTGATTTTCTCTGTTTTTTCCTTTTCTTTTCGTCGTTGGTACAATTACATCTTTGTAATTGTTTCCCCTTCTCTTTTCAAACCTAATTTTATCCTTTAAATAAAATGGATTAGATCAGATCGAATTGATCCACATGAATAATACACGACTCATCAAAAATTTATATTTTATATTAAATATAAAATTAATATAATTTATTTAATTTTAAAAACGATTAAATTAACTCTCGATAAAATATAACAGAACAAGTAAAAAGGGGTGGGGGACTCTGAAGAGGAGATAATTGTTTATAGTCTTCGATATTTGTGACCTTAGTGTAACATGCCATCATGTTGCATAATCATTGTGTATCTATTTTAATTTTGATGTCTAAGATTTTTGTTCATACAAAAAGTCAGCCATGTAGTGTCTCTATAATCTCACTATTGAAAAATCCCTCAACTATTTATTTATTTTTACAAAAGAAAAAAAAAAGAGCTCTAAAGGACAAGTTAAAACGAGTCTATAGTTATTATTATTACATTTGATTTTCAATAATCTCAAGAGATGTTAGAATACTTTACATCAATCAAAAAATGCACAATGCACAATTATGTTTTTTTTTTTTAAATTAGGGAAAAAGGTCTGATATATCCCTTAACTTTGTTATTTGGAACTGATATACCCCTTGTTATGAAAGTGGCTCATATATACCCTTACCATTATACATTTGTATCATACATTTGTTTTTCAATAATCTTGAGCGAGCAATTCTTTGTTCATGAACAAAGGTGAATTCAAATTTCAACTATTATGAATTTAATTTTGAAGACTTTTAATATTAACTTTATTGTCCTTTTGAAGTCTTTGATGTAGGGATTATTTTTTTCATTATATATTAAAAATGACAAATAAAATGAACAAAGGAGATATAATCTTTTTCTGAAAATTATACATCATGAATTAACTTTTGAAGTTGTAAGCAACGCCAATTTTATTGGGTTACATTATATAATCCGTTAATATATTTTTAATAAATTAAAAGAAATAATCAAATATTTAAATAAATTAAAGGAAATAATCAGTACAACGTTTATCAAATAATTGATCACAAAAAGTAAAAAAGAGTATTATCAAAGGTGTCAATTAGCTTTATCGAGTCATCCAATTGCCTAATGATAGAAATTTAAACAAAAACAATCGCATCTATGGTCGGTCCAAAGAAATCACCTTATTAACATTTTTAACGTAAATTCACTATTCGTATTAACTCACCTGTATATACTTTTCCATCTCATAATAATACAACTCTGATGCAATAAATTTCAACTCATCTGTTACATCAACTTAATTATTCTTATTTATAATAATATAATTTTGACTCACCTGCTATATTAACTCAGTTATATTTATCGATTTCATTATTATTTCTTTTAGTCATGATTTACGTATGAATTAGGAAGAAATTTTGATTTCACATGTGAAATGTCTTGTTGATTAATTGAAGTATAGAATGGAAGCTTCCTTAGTTGTCTAGAGAATCTTGTTACCATTTGGATACATTTTTGTTCAAATCTCCTTCTAGAATATGAAATTGACGTTTTATTGGATTGAAGAAATTTCAAGAGGGAGAAAAATTAGATATTGACAAAATAATACTAATAATAATAAAAGTAATGACATAATAGGATTTTTCCTTTTTTAAAATACTGACCCCATGAAAATGAAAATATTCCCCTAGGCAAATCCCTCACCGTTGAATTTTAGATTTTTTTTTTCTTTCCAATAATTTAAATAAGATCACGCTTAATACTTTCTATATAAGCAACACAAATAACATATACAGTCAAATCTCTTTATAATAATATCTTATTATAATAGTAGTTATTTTTTTTCTCATTTTCTTATAAAAGCTTTTTACTTATAACAATAGTAATTGTCTTCATAACGATATGCTCTTTATAAAGTCATCTTCATGTAATAACGATCTTTTTTCTTTTTGGTAATATGATAATTCAAGGGTGGAGCTCTGCACCCTTACTACAAGCAGGGGTGTGAAACGATATTCCTTGATCGAAAGATTATATTATATAAATAAATAACTTTTTAATTTTTAGACATATATATAAAAGAAATGGTCATATTTATTTTTAATATCTAACTTTAGAGGCATATTTGCCTCTTAAGACCTTATATAGCTACGTGGTACTTACGTGATATATATAGAAAAATAATTGACGCCTTTTTATGTTTTAAATCAATCTGACCTACAATTATGAAGTTTATAAATAGTTAAATATATCAAATAAAATTTCAATGTAGGACTTTTTGATATAAATTTAAATTTAATTAGATTTTAATATGAATTTTTGAATCTAAGGATTAAATCGAAAAAAAAAATCATTGAGTTCTTGTGATAAATAAATAACTAAAAGTATGAGTTGACGCCACCACTAGTTTTGACCAATTGGAACCCAATTTTGACCTCAAAATTTCAAACCCACTATTTCAATTCAATTCAAAGAATTTTAGCGCGCAGACATTTCATATGACATTTTTTAATCTGTTTTATTATAGTTGAAAAAAATTAAATAATTATCCCATAATCATAATTCTTTAGTGATCTATTACACCAAAAAAATTAATTAATTACTTTAATTCTACTTGAAATTCTTCTTCTGAAAGATATGTTTAGCTACCCTCTTGGTGTAATTTCAAAAAAAAAAAATTGAAATATAAGTTGAAAAACTTAATACTTTCAAAAAATAAAAATAATATTTTAAAGAGTTACAAAATCAAATTTCTCTAAAATTATAAATTGTCACTTGGTTGCTTCCAAGCCAAAATCATTTCAAATTGAATTGGTACTCTTTAATTTAAGTGTATTATTAATAAAGTGGTATTCTCAACTCCTGACAAATAAAGTAGAGACGATAATTTTTTAATATGATTATTAGGATTTGGTAAGTTTTGAGATAATTAATTTTGTAGGGTACTTACCTTCTTTTTTGTTAGTTTTATATACTTTTTAGAAGAGATTTTCATTTTTTCATTTAATAAGTCGTTATTTTTAAAAGGAAAAAAGCTTAAATATGCCATCAAACTTTCAGAAAAGATTCATTTATGTTATACGTCAAAAGTTTGGTTCATTTATGTCATTGAAAAGTCTCATTCATGCCATTATTTTTTAGTTGTGGTTTAACAATAATGGCATAAATGAGTCAAACTTTTAACTGATGGTATAAATGAGTCTTTTTCAAAAGTTTAATGGCATATTCGAGTCTTTTTCCCTTTTTAAAAGAAAAAATCTGAATTTTTATTTTCAATAAATATAAAGGTCAATGCCTTTTCTCCTCACAAACCTATGAATATTTTTTATTTCTTATTTCGAGTTGGTGGAAAACCACAAAAACAAAAAATGGAGAATTACATATTTTCAAAATCTTTGTGCTTTTGATTCCAAATTTCTGTTATTATTTGGTTTGTATACCTACCATAAATTAATTGATATCCAACTTACCCACGTACCGAATTGATTGTGCCATACTTTAATAAATTTAATAGCTAACAATAATTCAAAATGTCATGAAAATCCTTATCCCATCTGTATATTTGTTTCTTTCGCAAAAAATAAAATAAAAAGGATTACTTGGTAGCACAATTATCTCGCGTTCATATAAAATTTAATAAAAATTGTATTTCAAAAAAGTGCAATACAAATAATTTTCCGTATATTACACAAATCAAGTATAGTCCAAAAAGTTGAGTACGGAGAATATTAAATTATACGTAAAACTTATTACTATCTTCAAAAAATAAAAAAAAATATTTTCAAAATACTTTCAGTTCAAATAACGAATATTAAAACAATCAACAGAATAATAAAAAATTAAAAAAAAAACACAACATAATATATCAAAGAGAGGCAACGACTAAATCAACTAATGTGATAATTTGAAATATAGTACACGACAATTTATCTTGTTTTCACTATTCTAAAAAATAATTTAAAACAAGTTTCATTGTGTTTGGCCGGCTTTATTTGAATTTAAATTTTTTTAAAAAAATCCTCCACATTGGCTGGCTCTGGCAGATAGACTGAATTTCATTTTTGAAATACTAAAATATTAATTTATGTACATTAATTATAATGGTACAAAGTATAAAACGAACTTTTGGAATTTTATGAAGTGGGACACAACGTTTTTATGAATTGTGGCCAAAAAAGTATATGGTAAAAAATTATATTAGGATAAAATGCAGAGACAAACATGCCAAAAAGTGAAAAGATTATGGGCATAATGGGGGCCCTATAATTAAGGCTTTAAATCTCATCGGTTAAAAACGGTTTATTAAAGTTAATGATACCTACGTGGACCCATCTTCTTAGTTGTATCCTACCTGGCTTCTAGCCTGTTTGTTTCTCCGTTACTTCCTCCGTCTCAATTTACGTGACATTTTTCAAATTTCGAGATTCAAATAAATTATATTTGATACTTTCTTTGTCCGGTATTGTTTGTCATGATTTCTATTTTTAGAATAAAAAAATTATAACTTATAATACTTTTCATATAGTATTATTATATCTAACTTTTTTTTGTTTAAATATCGAATTAATGTGATCTAATTTACCTTTGAAAATTAGTCAAATTATCTTTCGATAAGCGCAACATGACAAACAATTCCGGACATAGGGAGTAGTAAGTTTTCTAGTACTCTTTAAATAACTTAGAGTACTTTTTATATAGTTTATAAATAAACAAATTATAATGTCAAAAAAATTAAAGATTTATAAATACAATCAAACTTAAACTGTTTTAATTTGTACCATAGTTAATTCATTAATAAATAAGATAAAATGATATTGAAATACAAATATTTTTGGGAGAAAGAACAAATATACCCTCAAACTATTGTATAAGGTATGTAAATACTCTCCATCATACTTTTGGGACATTGACGCCTCTGACATAAAAAAACTAGAACATATATACCCTTTATACTAACGGACATATACGTGTTATAATCTTATCCATGATCTGACATTTATCAACGGATAAGATTGTGTCACGTGTTCCTATTTAGTCTTTCATTAGAGTGAAGGACATATATGTTCTAATTTTTGAACGGTAGGAACACCAATGTTCTAAAAGTATGACGAAGATATTTATATATAATTTACGATAGTTCAAAGATATATTTATCATTTTTCCCAATATTTTTTGCTTATATTAGAGCGCTACTCTTGTGTTTGCGAAACAAATTATAGTTATGCTTCTTATTCTTTGGAAAACACATATGATGTTCTTATTATTTACTAAAGTTAGATTAAACTTTTAACTAAAATATATTTTTGATTGTGTAAATTTATGGTGAAATTTAAGTTTACATTAAAAGTTAGGTATATACAGTATAATAATTCAAGTATTCCAAATATTCTGATTTCCTATCTTTTTTTTTTAGTTATTATAATTTCTAACTTAATATCATAAAAAATAGAAAAAAAAATTCAAGAAAGAAACGACGACAAAATTTGAGTCTTTCTTCTTGGTCGTCGAGCCGTGAGAGCCTCGTGACTTCGGATTCCGCCAAAAACATTTCAAATAATTTATTATTTTTCAGTCTCTTTTTAATTATCATGGATTTTTTTTTCCTATTTTAATAATAAAAAATTTTAATTTTAATTTATGATGTATGTTTATCATATATGAAAATATATAATTTGTAGTATTTTTTATAACTTTTTAATATTTAAATTTTTAATTTTAATATATTAAATTAATATAATTTAATTTAGCTTTTAAAAGATGCAATGTAATAACTAAAAAGGATCGAGGGAGTATTATTCTTGTTTATGTTAGGAAGAACTTTCCTACTTTAATCAATTTTCATTTCCTCAATTATAACGTTCTATTTTCATATTATTTGAAGGAAAACAAACAAATTGTCCAATTATTACTTTTTTTTTATGTGTTTTAATTTGATTGTGTTTGGATATGTATATTGAAGTTATACTGATTTAAATTTATATTATGTATGATTAATTTAGAAAAAAATTTTCATATAATTTTTTGAACGCATTATAATTTAAAATTAAAACCTCTTATTAAGAGAAAAAAGAATTTTTCTTATTAATTATCAATCATCAATTCCATGTGCAAATATTCAAAGGTTATAAAAGAGGTTCTATGTTATTGTTTTTAGTTTTCCAAAGATTTGAGGAGATCATGTTCGTACTGAAATTAATTTATTTTATTAGTTAAGTAGCATGTGAAGAACTAAATGCATCATTATTAACTTGTGATAAGTTGATCATTACTAATTTAAACTCTAGTCATAATCAAGATTATTATTATTATTATTATTAATATCGCGATTAAATTATTGTTACCAATTATCTCATTAAGAAAGAAATTTTTTAGCTAGGCACTTAAACAAATGCAATCGTCTAATTCTCATAAAACATATCACTAAAGAGAATAAGGTTAAGCGGCATTTATCTTTTCTCTCTCCGTAATATCAAAAAATAAAATTTAAAAAAATACTTTGCTCACATGAAGTTTACGATTTAATTTAATTTAATTTAATATAATACGTAGTTAACTAGCACCCAAAAAAATAAATGCATCACCATTAACTCGTGGTAAGTTCATTGATTACTAATTTGATCTTTATCTTTAATGTGTTAGCCTTTTTGAAATCGAACTTTGCATTTTATATTAAAGTTTAATTATATTATTACGAGTCTTAAAGATGAGTCTGTATAGTAAATTTAAAAACCACAACATAATTATATAAATAATTATGAGATGATAAAATAAAAAAAATATTTAAATCAAAATTTCAAATAGTTAATTTTATAGTAGTCAAATAATTTAATAAAGTGAAAATATAAATTATTAAATTATAATTAAATGCTAAAAGTTTATTAAAAGTAATACTTCATTGTAAAATTTTGACTTAGATTCGATGTTTACGCTAATCGAACAAGCATATAGCACATCTTAACCTACACTCGTATTTCTAAATATTATAAAATTTATCTTTATCAGGTGTTTATATCAAATCAATATATGTATATTAACTGTTTAAATTTATAGTTCATTTTATTTAATCATAATTAATTAATATATATTTTACTTTATTAAATCACATAATAATGATAATCGTATTAACTTGATCTAAACACCGATGCGAGTAAATTTTCTATAAATAAATATATATTAAAATCATTTTAAAAATAATACAAACAAATTGAATCGAAAATAAATATAGTCTGGAATATTTTTCAACATGGAATATTATCATATTCACTTTTTTTTTTTTTTAGGAGCAAATATTTTTTATATATATTTGTCACAAATCTCTGCTTCTCTCTTCTCAACTGTTCTCCGTGTTCAACTCGCGTTTTTAGCAGACAAAGCAGAAGGCTAAAAAGAGAGAGAGAAAGTAGTTTCTAGAGAGAGAAAATCAAACACCACACCAGCAGGCAGTTTTTAGAGAGAGAGAGAGAGAAAAAAAGTATACCGGATTATTCGATTTTCCGGCGACTGTATTAATTATTTTTTTCCACTGAAGTTTTCCGTTATTTGTACACTCATTCTCAATTGATTTTTTGATTCCGTCGCGATTTGGTAATTTTTAGTTTTTTGAGATCGGTTAGAGTTAAGGTTTTTTGGGGGTTCCGATTCAGTTTACCGATCGGGTTCAAGTTTTAATTTTTTTTCATTGTTTGAATTGAATTTGGTGATACTAGGAAAAAAAAAGGGAAAAAAGAGGGATTGAAATTTGTTTTTGAAGTGAAAGGAGGGTTTAGGTTGAACGATATTGACCGCCATGGTTGGTTTGTGATGTAATATGGCTTTGGTTGGTACAGATAAAGATATGTCGTTTTACATTGGTCGCGAGGCTTCAAAGGTTTGTTTTTTCAAAACTTTTGCTTGTGGAATTTGTTTAATTTTTTTTTCTTCTGGAGATCCGTTTTCCCTGATTGTGATGGTTTGTTGTTATGGAGAGCAGTTATGGAAGAGATTTTGTGCGGAGGTAACAACAGAGATCAATCTTCTTTCTGAAAATTGGAAATATCTTCTTGGTGGTTTGATTTGTCAGGTATCTATCTATCTATATGTTCTTTCTTTTGGTCAATTGTTTTTTTTCTTTTGGTTTTGTGTTTATTTGGGGTTGCTTGATTATATGGACCTTTGGTACTTTATGTCATTAGGATTTAAAAAAGTTCTATCAGGTTTCAGTGATGCCATCTACAAGCATAGCATTTTTGCTACAAATGATTGTAGTTTTACTTTGCTGAGAGCTCTAGAAGTTTTGAATTTTAATGGTGTACATGGGTAGTCAATTCTTACTTCATCAGTTGATGATTGATTAAGAGAAGATTTTTTGTAGTGGGGGAGACCTGGGAAGGAAGGGGGGTCTCTATGATTCTACAGTGTAGTCAATTAGTTGTTAAAATTTGGACAGCTAGATTTTTTATTCTTTTTCATTTCTTTGTAGAAAGTATAGTTTTTTCTGCTTTGGACTTGCATGGAGTAGCAAGTACTATAAGCTAGGATGAAATTCAATTGCTTTTGATTCTACAATCTACCGTGTGTTGCTACAAAATCCTCCATTTGTAGTCATTTGCTTTTGATTTGTACGATGTTTCCTTTAGCAATATTTTCTTTTTCTGCGGTCTAGGCAGGGCAGAGTCTGTCCGGAGTCATGGGAGGTTGGGAGCTGGATAATTTCCTGCTGATCTCTTACTGAATAATAAAACTTGTGCACATTTTGTGTAGTTGTTGTATATTATTTTTGGCAAATAATGTGATGATTTTATGTTTCTTTGCTTTATAGTCATTTTTATTCCCGATCTTATTGCATTTTGGATTCCTGAGTTGTGAAACTTCTATTTTCCTTTCTTTAGTACATCCATGGACTTGCTGCTAGAGGGGTGCATTACTTTCATCGGCCTGGACCAATTCTTCAGGACGTCGGCTTCTATCTTCTTCCGGTTGGTTTACTTGTTTTTGTTCCCCCCCCCCCCCCCCCC
>NC_028645.1:5375475-5413071 GCF_001406875.1 Solanum pennellii
TTTTTCCCCCCCCCCCCCCCCGACTGTTATGGGAGTTGCACACTGACCTTTTCTTATGGGGTTAAAATTCCAGGAGCTTGGACAAGATAGAGCTTACATAAGTGAAACTGTATTCACCACCATCTTTCTATCTTTCGTCATGGTGAGTTGTTTCTCTATATCATCTTTTTTTTGGCAAGATTATAAGTGAAATTGGATTCTGTTTGTCATTACTGCTTTATGCCTTTGAAATTTAAGTTTATAAAAAGCGCACTTGCATTTGTTTTAGGCAAACCATGATGCCAAGCTGCTTCAGGCTTTAGAAACAGGGAAACCCTGAATAGTAGTTTAAATTATGTTTATATGGTGGTCAACCAGATTTTCCTTCACTCTCGAATGGATTTTGGGGATGTGGTAGTCTTAATCTTTACTTTTTTGTTGAGTTAATTTTGTGTCTTCTATTCTAACGCTTTTCTCATGCTTTGCTGCAGTGGACGTTCCATCCTTTTATTTTCAAGACCAAAAAGATCTATACAGTTCTGATATGGTGCAGGGTCCTGGCATTTTTAGTTGTAAGTGCCCCTTTTCTTTGCCAGATTTACTCTCTTGTACTCCTTCCCTTACTATTCGTTCTTGTCTACAAGGCTACCGATAATGGAGATCTTGATATCTTCTATATTTTCTAAGTTGGTTAAAAATGTTTGTAACAGGGTTGCCAATTCCTTCGGATCATAACGTTCTATTCTACACAGCTTCCTGGTCCAAACTATCACTGTCGCGAGGTAAAAGCTATTTTCATTTAACGGTTTTTTATTTAACTATTTTGTTTCTGCTGTCTGTTACCTGTGCCTCAGCTTACTTAATCATCTTTTTTTGCAAAACCTGAACGAACTTTTTCCCCTGCAAATTACCAGGGTTCAAAGCTTGCCACGCTTCCTCCGCCCGACAACATTTTGCAAGCACTATTGATTGGTAAGTAGCATTTTCCTTTACTGATCGCTCCTCCTGGCATCTAAAGCATCACATTCTTCAATTTAGACACTTATGCGAGTCTTATGACTGTGCAGTTCCTCGTGGTGTACTTTATGGTTGTGGTGATCTAATATTTTCATCTCACATGATATTCTCCCTAGTCTTTGTGCGGACATACCAGAAATATGGAACACGAAGGTACTACAGTAGATAATGATTTGAATGACTTTTGATATCTCATAATCATTTGAATCTTGCTCTGATGGTAATAGAACTATGCAAATCATGCGTTACTTGGTGGGGAGGGGAGTTCAGTGTGGATTGTACTGAAAGTACTTAGCCTAATTAAGTATGATGGCACACCAATGCTTTCCTCCTTCCTTTTGCTTCATTTTCTCCTTTTTATTTCAATCATTACCTGGAAAATATGTCTTCCTTGGGTTCTATGAGTTCTCGGAGGGAAGGGTTTCTTTTGAACTTTTTCATATTTTCATGGTACAACGACAAAAAGCTGCTTTGTAGGGTACATATATCTTATGTGTCAGCTGAGTGACTAGATCTTTCTGCTTCCTTCGCTTAGGTTGCATATCTATATTTTCTCAAGTGTCTTGGCACAACTTGTCTTTGTCACTGATTGCTTGATTTTATTTTGCAGGTTTATAAAACAGTGTGCTTGGTTAGCTGTTATTGCACAAAGTTTTTTGATTATTGCATCCCGCAAGCATTACACTGTTGACGTTGTTGTAGCATGGTGAGTGGTGTTCCTTTGCTTGATGCACTCCTCAGCACATTCTTGTTATTGTGAACACTTGATTGAGCCATGTTAATTTGGTACAGGTACACTGTCAACCTTGTAGTCTTTTTCATTGATAAAACATTACCAGGTTAGTTATCAATTCTAAGTTTATCTTTAGAAGGATTAATTTTATCTAGTTTTCGTCCTCCAGTCTCTCCTCTGAAATTTGGTTTATTACACAAGAGGAATGTTAAGCTCTGAGGTGTCTTTCTTGCAGAACTGCCTGATCGCACTAGTGCCTTGTTGCTTCCGGTGACCAAGGATAGCAAGTCTAAAGAAGAGAATCACAAATTGCTGAATGGAAATTCGGGAGATCCTGCAGAATGGGTATAGAGATTTATGCATATCCAATAGCATTTCTGTCACTAATGAGATTAGCTTTGACACTCTTTTTTTGCATTTTATGTAGAGGCCCCGAACCCAAATCAATGGGAAGATTGTGGAAGATGGCAAAACATTACATGAAGCAGTGATTAATGGTGTTTAGACGATAAACTTTTCATGGAATGCCACTAACTGAGGCCCCCCCGGTACATAGACTGGTAACAATGCGATCATTACAAGTTGTGTTCTTCCAAGTTGAATAGTTTTGGTTTTAGTGTAGGATACGAAATGAAGGTTATGGATGTCGTCCCCACGCCCTCCCTATGTGGTTAAGTTTAATGTTTGATCAACAAATGTATCATGAAATTCATTTTATTTTTTGGTTAATGCAAATTATTTTTCTGGAATGTGTTATTCCTTTATGAGGCAAGTAGCATGGGCATGAGCTGGTGTGTAGATACATCCAACTCAACACTTTATGTCCACACATTCCCTTTGCTCATGTTTGGTAACATTTATTTTAAAGGAAAGTGCAGCACAGCACGTTGCCTAGTTGTCCTTTATAATGACAACAATAATTTGGTCGTTGGCACGTTATAATGGCTCTCTCTCATTGCTTTTGAAATTCATATCTCCAAAACCGCTAAGAATCATGTAAACTCAATAGCTTTTATCCTCACTATGTATATATATAAAGGATGTACTGATATCAGTTTTAATTGAACTCAATACTTTTTTGATGTGAAACATATTTTTATGTATGAAGAGCGAAAAGCTAATAACGTTATCTGTTTCTGTTTGAACCTACAATTTGTAAAGAAACTTTTGAACTGAGCATGGACTAACAATTTCATTCCAATGATGGCACAATCCTTCCTTTTCAAAATCCACGATTGCTACCTTTTGAGTGTGCTTGTTTTTGTACAATAGAGTGCGAACTACATAGAAGATGTAAACTTTAGACAACGAGCTCAATTGAGCAAACATTGCCAAGGGCCTAAGAAAATCGTTCTATGGTAGCTCCTCGTGAAATACCACATGTTGATGTTGGACTAACTCAGTCACCTCGAACAGAAAAAGGAAGTTTTCAACGATACAAACCCTCGAGAATTAGTTTTGCTTGGTTATATTAGTAAAAGTCTTCGTCGTCATGTGGTCTAATCTTTGTTGATACACTTGACAACTAACTTGGTCCCACTTTTTTTTTTTTTATCATTTCATATTACGGTATTTTACTTTATAATAGTTTTTTTTTGTTATTAATTTACCTAAATCTCACAACTTTAAGGAGCTAATTAATTAGATACGAACTAATTTATAATTGTACAAAGTCGTATTAGATTCTGAACTTCCAAGACATGTATCTAGTATGTTTAGATTTATGGGATCAAAATTAAATGTAATTTGTTCTAATTTAAATTAATAATGTATAAACTTCAATTAACTGGTAATGCTTATATTTTTGCTAATCAATAACAATTTATTGTGAATTTAATTATTTCTAATAGCATATCACTTACGCATGACTAAATAGTAAAGATGCTCTACTCGAGCTTGGTTATATTTTAACAAAATATATTTCAATATGAATTTTGTGATTTATACATTTAAAAATTAATATTGAGGCATAAGTACTTATTTTTGAAAGGGCATAAATATCCATCAACTAATTTAAAATAGTGTTTTGATTTCTTAATATTACGTTTCAAAGCTTTAAACCACTTTAAGATTTTAGTATATAATTCATGTAGTATATACTATCATAAAATCTGAACCAACAACAGAGATTATATATGGAAGGGATGGTTACATATTAGAACGATTTTTTCATATTTTTAATTAGATATCTCAAATTTAAATCTTGATATGAAAATATTCTAATAAGGAATTTTTTTTGTCCCTTAAATGAGTATTACATTACATATATGAATTAATCGAAACTTAAATATAAATACTAAACACCAAACAAAAAACAGAAATACAATATGGACCAATACATTAAATAAAATGGATGGAAGAAGAAAGCTCCTATGTTGGCACAATTTGTGTTTTATGTTTTTTACATTAATATTCATGCATATTAAAAAAATAAAAAGTATACTGGTCATCAACTTTATTTGATATTTTAGTTTCTTAATATCTTGGTTTAGAGCTTTTTTTACTTTTAGATTATCATAAAATATATTTAGTATTAGTATAAGATTAATTTAGACTCATCATGACTCTTTGTAATAATCATTCTTTATAATAATATTTTTCTGAAATAATCATATTTTATGTGGAATCAAAATCAAAGTTATATCGTATGTTTTTACAATAATATTTTGCGATATTAAAAACAACATATTATAATAAAATTGATATAGAATTAAAAAAAAGCTCAAATTAAGAGAACCTAAATTCTTACTAGTGTATAGACAGCTAGACATTGTGGTGTCTAATATATGAGTAAATAATTATGTTCAATTTCATGATTAGTGTTTGTGAGTATAAAAACTTTACTTTTTTGCATGCTTCTTTGACACCTTTGTGGTGCTACACATTATTACAAAGTCACACACATAATTGGCCTACTTATTTATTTGCTCATGTTTTTCCTCCAAAATTTAGTGACTACTTCCCCTTTTTAAAATCGAATTTTCTTTTTAGATTCAAATTCGAGATCTTTGATTATCAACTCGATATGGAAATCTTGCATGTGTTGTCCTATTATTCATAAGTTCTGCATGAAGGCTAGATATTGATATTATCTTCGTTTAATCTATCTTGTTAAATTGTTTAAAAGTTTTACCGAATGGGGGTGACTACAACTTCGTATCATTTTTGTTCTTACCTATCTTGTTAAATTATTCGCAAATTTTGTCAGATGAAAATTCTTACACGTGTATGTTCTATTATTCACACATCTTGTGAAATATTGTTAAGTGTTCCATGTCTAATTGTCTATTCTTACACAAAATATGAAACTCAAGTTATCAATTAATCTACATATCTCTGGTTTTATGGCTTTGTTAGCTTTTGTTCCTTGTGGATTCAATATAAGAAACTTTGTACTATAATTCATTTCACAAAAATAATAATTACTGAATAGAAAAATGAATAAATTAATCGAGGAGGAAGAAGCGGGGAAAAAGGCAATTACAGGTAATTTAATGTACAAAGCATCATGAATTAACAAGGTTTAAGAAAAATCGTACCTCAAATGGTATGATGTTGACAATCTACTATAATATTAATATAAATATAAGAAATTATTTTCACGATTTAAATCCTTAACTTATAGGTCATAAACACACAAACTCAAGATGAAATTTACATAATTCCAAAAGAAGATGATGCCACTCCATGATGTTCTATTAAATCAAAATATATTGTGATTAATACTAGTACTAGGTCTAAGATAGAATAAAGTGAAAATGACAAGACAGGATTTTAAATCAAATTAACAGTAATTATGGTCTTAAATAATGAAACTACACCTAAACTTGATGAATAATATAATTTTGTGTCAAATCAATTTTTTTTTTCTTTTTTCTTTTCTTGACTTTGACCTTTGAAAAGGAATTTCATTCCCCATACTTAAATTGGTTTATTCTTGTTTTGCCATGTAGTTGGGCCATCTTGATAAAAACTTAAAACATTTTTTTTATGAAAATAAAAAGAGAAAGTCAGCAAGGTTTGATTTAGGCCAATTTCCACTTTAAATTTGTCAACATAAGGAGGAAATTAAAATGACTTATTGGATTATAGTTAGGCACATTTAAAGTAGTTTTAAACAAATATGACTAATTGCTTATCCCTCTTTAGTATAAGCAGGCCTATTTGAGAGAAAGTCTAAACTAATTTTATTAATATTTGAACAATTATGATATTAATCAATTATAGCTTATTTGATTTTTTTCAAATTAATAATTTCTAAGCTATATAAATTAATACTATGGGTTACTTGCAAGAATATATAATATTAAAAGGGTAACATGAGATAAAATTAATTAATTTTATTTTTAATTTTATATTAAGTATTTTTAGGTCTCATTTTTTACTTAATGCATGCTGAATTTGAATGATTTAGATATTAGGTTATTAGTATGTTTATTGGTATTAAAAGTAATATAGTATGTTTATTGGTATTAAAATTTAAGAACTTATAAATCTAAATTTAGGAGACTGGTGAAGCCGTATAGGGAGAGGAAGACAGATTTACACATGGTATTTACTAGAGCCAAAAGGTGCACATATGGCGTATAACAGGGCGATCAAGGACATGTATGATGATCAAAATTAGGGTAATGACAACGAGAGGACTCCACACTATGGGTCAACTCTTAGTCATTTTTTTTGCTTTAGTGATGGATTAATTGACGAGACAATTCCAAGATGAAGTGTCATGGTGTGTATTATTTGTTGATGACATAATTCTGATAGACGAGGCTCGCTGTGGAGTTAATGTGAAGGTAGAGGTTTAGAGAGAAACTCCTAAGTTTAAAGGGTTTAAGTTGGGAATAATACATAAATACAACCCTTAACTTGGCTTCAGCGGACAACTATGTCGGCGCCCTCCAACTTTGAGTGTGCACAAGTAGGCACTTAAATTTGTATAAAATTGAACAAGTAGACACACGTGACCTACAACATAATACATGTCAGACGCCACGTAGGGCACAAAATTTCCATGTATGGTCATGTAGGACAAATGTGTCTATTTGTTCAAATTTATACAACTTTAAGTGCCTACTTGTGCACACTTTAAGTTAAGAGTCATAGTTATCAGCTGAAGCCAAGTTAAGGGTCATGTTTATCCAGCATGTCTTTAAGTTGAGAAGGGCCAAGACATAATACTTGAAGTGTAAGTACAGTAATGTAAAACATGAGGTTGGTGTCGAAGTAAGGGAATATCCAAGCCATCCAATAGGATGGGAGTTTCAAGCATCTTGGGTCTATTATCCAATAAAAGGGGAGATTAACGATGATGTCACACATCAAATTGATGCATGGTGAATAAAATGAAGGCCAACTTAAGAGTCTTATGTGATAAGAAGGTGTCACCAAAACTAAAAGGTAAGTTTTACATAGTGATGGTTACGCCAACTATATTGTATAAGGCAAAATTTTGATTAGTCAAGAATTCTCACGTCCTGAAGATGAAAATTTCAGAAACGAGGATTATGAAATGGATGTGTGGATATACTAGAAAATATAATATCACAAGTGAAGATATTTGGGACAAGCTAAGGTGGGAGTGTCTCTAGTGGAGTATAGGATACAAAAAGAAAGCGTGAAATGATTCGGACATGTGAAGATAAGAAGAGTGAAGTCCTAGTGAGAAGGTGTGAAAAGATGAATATAGATGACTTCAGTAGGGTTAGATGTGGCCTAATAAGTATTGAGGAGAGTTGATTAGACCGTACATGACATAGTTTCAACTTACCGAGGATATGACCTTAGATAGGATATTATGAAAGAAACAAATTATGATAGAATATTAGTAAATAGTTGAGCGTTGTCCTATTTTTCCGGAAAAATGCATAAGTACCCCCCTGAACTATATCCGAAATCTCAGAGACACACTTATACTATACTAAGGTCCTATTACCCTCCTGAACTAATTTTATAAATAATTTTCTACCCCTTTTCGACTATGTGGCACTATCTTGTGGGCCCAATGCATGTTTACAATTTTTTCAATTATAGTGCCACGTAGGCCGAAAAAGGATAGAAAATTATTTATAAAATAAGTTCGAGGAGGTAATAGGAGCTTAGTAAAATACAAGTGTATCTTTAGGATTTCGGGCATAGGTTGGGGGTTACTTATGCAATTTTCCTATTTTCCCTTATATTATATATTATTAGTCGTAGTATTACTCTTGTAGTTTCTTATCCTTCAATTTTTGTTACTATCTGTTGTTCTTGTATTTCAATTATCGTAGTAGTATGTTATAGTATCTACACTGCTTTGGCATGCTCTCTATAGTATTTTTCATGGCTTCTCCACTTTGTTATCCCCAATTTAGGCCTCATTTGTTTCCATTAAGATTAAGAGGTCTGAATCTGAATACACATCTGAATGTTAAGATTTGCATTAAGATTCAGGTGTTTTGATCTGAATACACATCTGAATATTAAGATGTGGTCTTTAAATCTGAACACTAAATAATTAATTCTGTTTGTTTTCAATATGTCAATGAGCATGTGAAATTAACATTGAATTAATAAAATATCATAAAAGTTTTACTTCAACATTTAATAAAAAAAAGTTCTAAAAGTTTTAATAATCATGGTTTGGAAGTACAATTTTTTTCATTCAAAAACCTTAATAAACGTCAATACACCAACAGTGTTCTTGACAAGTCAATACAAGAAAATTATTAATATAAAAAAATTTGAAAGGATTTATGAAAACTTACCAGTTCAAGAGGGAAAAATGGTGTTTAATTGAGAATAGAGAAAGAAAGTTTTTAGTTATGAGATAAAAAGGCACGCTTAAAGCAGAGAAGCGATGATTTATTATTTGATAACTTATTAAATGAGTCTGAATGTTGTTAAGAGTCTCCTACAGATCTGATGCATTCAGACCTCTTCAGACCTATTAAGAGGCTTTTTTTAAAAAAAAAATGAACTTAATGGGCTGAATCTGAATGATTTAGATTCAGACCTAAAAACCAAACATACTTGATAGGCTGAATCTGAATGATTAAGATTCAGACTTCCATTAAGTGCAAACTAATGAGGGCTTAATCTGCTTTGAATTGTTTTTTCATGAATAGAAACTTTATTGAAAATAATCTATACTTTTCAAGGCAGAAGTAAGGTATGTACATACTTTACCATTTACAGATCCTACTCAAATGAAATTACAATGATATGTTGTTGTTTGATCCAAGTAGGTCTTAATCATTGAGATTTTGAGCAAAGATTTAGTATCATTAATTGTTCGTACTATATGAAAAATTTTATATTATGAAATAGCTAGTTATTACTATTGCTAGCTAGTGAATTATATAAAATTATGTATCCCTAAAAATTTTGTAATTGCAAATATGCATACACCTTATAATATTCTAATATCTTGTTTATGAATCACAATTTACTCACTCGATAAAATTGTGTAAAATTTTAAAAAAATTCTTAATTTCTAAAAAATACAAATTTATAAAATTTAAATCATATCCTAAATAAAACTTTAATTTTATATTAATTTAATTTCATATTTAATTTTAAATCATAATTTCATACTACATGTCTAAACGGGTGATACAATATGGTTAGGTGGAGGAGTAGTACATAGATCTTCTCTATTTATGTACAAAAAGGGAAGTCGTGGGGGCCATTAGTAGTGACAGTGGGATTCACAAGAGGAATGATGAGTAAATTCAAACTTTAAATCAGAAAAATTACAAAAACAAAAGAAAGAGAGAAGATTTATATACTCCTTCGTTTTAATTTATTTATTTAATTTTAATCTAATAATAACAACAATAAAATATATATATAAGTGATATTTGAAGAGATTAAAATATATGTAAATTTTATTCCTATCTCGTAGATTGAAAGAGACTATTTTTAAAGTATCTCGATTCAAATAAAACAATATATCAATATAATTTCTAATCTTGTAATTTTAAACGTCTCATATAAAAAAATAGAGATTAAATTATATTAAAAAGAAAAATCATCATTAAAAAGGAAAGGAATTGTCCTAGTTTCGTTTCTGTTTAATAATAATCTTCCTTTTATTTAAAAGTAACTTTTTTATTTCAACTTTTCGTATAATATTTATATAATTAAATAATATTTTAATATATAAAATTGATATTTAATATAAATAATAATATTAAAAATTTATAATTTTTTAAAATTTATATTAAGTTAAAATCGAACAAACAAATCCAGAAAGTATTTTATAAAGAAAAAAAGGTCAATTCTCTTTAGCAGCAACCACACATGGCTTCCTCTCTAAAGAGAGACATGAAAGTGAAGAAAAAGCTACACACTGTGTGTTGGCTTGGCTGTTTGCTCTTCTCTTGTAATTATTTTCATCCAATAAATCACACACTATTGGCTTTTTTTTTAATTTTATAACTCGAAATTTGAAGCCCACATTAAAGTTTCGTGTAAATTCGAATTGTATATTGCCGTGTTTGGAGGTGGCGGTTTCAATAGAATGTTCTCTATATCCAAGACTCGAACGATATTAATTAAGAGTGAAACACTCCCATCAGTATACCACAAACCATATTGGTACATACTACTAGCTATAATACTATACATACTTCCTTTTTCTTCTTTTCTGCATGCTCTTAAAAAGGCTTCAAATTACAACACTAACAGAATCATCAAAAGGGTACTGTAAATTTCTGCAAAAAGATCCTTTCTTTGGATTCCAACAACAATTGGGGTCACTGTTTGTTCCCTCAAGAGAAAAAACACAGTAGCTATAAAAATCCCTCCTTTTTCTTTCTTCCCATTTGCCTTCTTCTTCTCTTCTGTCATGTTTGCTTGCACACCATAAAGAGAAGTGCAAAAGCTTAATAAGAAAAGAAGCATCTTTTCTTTGAATTTCTATAAATTGGGTCTCTGTTTGTTTCTTGAAAAAAACAGTAAAGCCATAAAGGTTGCTCCTTTTTCAAGAAATCTTGTTGTTTTTTGCTGTTTTCATTTTCTGTCAAATGGGTGCTCGTTGTTCAAAATTCTCTTTTTGTTGGTGGCATTCTCATCTCAAACCATCCCTTCTTGATTCATCTGATCTGGGTATTTATTTTCTTGCTTGTTATATTTCTATTGACTTTGTCTGTGTGTGTGTTTTATGTAGTTCTTTGAATGTGAAGATGAGATTTTTTACTTTGTTTTGTGTTGGCAGAGAATGGTGGTAAAAATGAGAAAAATGCTTTTCCAGTTTTTACTGAGTTTAGTCTTGATGAGTTGAAGATGGCTACCAATGGATTTTCATCTGAAAACATTGTGTCTGAGCATGGAGAGAAAGCTCCAAATGTAGTTTATAAAGGGTTGCTTGAGAATGGTCGTTGGGTTGCTGTTAAACGCTTTAATAGGTCTGCTTGGCCTGATTCTCGTCAATTCTTGGTTAGTTTTGTTATAACTCTGTTGCTCAATTGTCCCAATTTGTAACCTTTTCTTGTGTATGAATTGGTTTTGTTTATACTTTGGACAATGTTTATGTGTTGTAAAGGATGAGGCTAGAGCTGTAGGGAATCTGAGGAGCGAACGATTGGCGAATCTAATAGGATGTTGCTGTGAAGGGGAGGAAAAATTGCTGGTCGCTGAGTTCATGCCTAATGAGACCCTTGCTAAGCATTTGTTTCACTGTGAGTCCAATCCCCATCGCCAGAATTTTGTAACTCAGAAATGAGAATTATAGGAACTTTATGTTGTGATGGGATTTGTTGTGATCTAGATCATAGTTAAGTCCGTGATTTCGAAGTCAGAGAGAAGTGATATGAGCATAAATTGTTTGTTGTTGAAGGCAGATCGACTGTTATTGTGTGTCAATTGTGTTTGCTTTTATCAACTCCAATGGAATTTATTTATGAGTCTGTGGTTGATGCTGATAGTTGAAATGCTTTGAAATGGAACTAGGGGAGAATCAACCTATGAAATGGGCGATGAGGTTGAGGGTTGCTTTTTATCTAGCGCAAGCTTTGGACTACTGCAGTAGCAAAGGTCGGGCATTATACCACGATCTTAATGCTTATAGAATCTTATTCGATCAGGTAAATATTGATTCTACTGCAATTTTTGTTATAACTAGGTTGTGTTAGGTGTAGTGCGCCTTACATTGGTTAGCTTTTTCGCAGGATGGTAATCCTAGACTCTCTTGCTTTGGCTTGATGAAGAACAGTAGAGACGGGAAGAGTTATAGTACAAACTTGGCTTTCACTCCCCCAGAGTACTTGAAAACAGGTCAAATATGATTTTCTTGTCAATCCAAAGTGTTGTGAGATGGAATTTTGTTGTTCACCGCAAAGCTTTAGTGTCAAGAAAGATCTGCTTAAATAATTTACCAATAAGTTCAGGCATTTCTTTTAGTATTATGCTACTGTCTTTTCCTTAATTCAGCCTAAGTGAAAGTTGAAATGTGTTTATGATTGGCAGGAAGAGTGACCCCTGAAAGCGTAGTTTACAGCTTTGGAACAATGTTGCTAGATCTTTTGAGTGGAAAGCATATTCCTCCAAGCCATGTAAGTTGCAAAAGATTTTGGACCTAAGGATGTGCACTATATGAAATCCTGTATAAATTGAACTTTGTTTATCGACTCTATTACTTGAGTTCCTGAACTTGAAGAGCACGGTTTCTTCTACCTTCTTGTAGGCACTTGATCTAATTCGAGGGAAGAATTTTTTGATGCTTATGGATTCTTGTTTGGAGGGTCATTTTTCAAATGATGATGGAAGTGAGCTTGTTCGGCTAGCCACTCGTTGTTTACAATATGAGGCACGTGAGAGGCCAAATGCAAAATCTCTCGTCACTTCACTTATGTCTCTTCAGAAAGAAACAGAGGTACGCCTATGCCCCTTGACTTACATACAGATCACAGAAACATTTAAAGAACTGCTACTAACCTTCTTTCATTTGTGAGATCAAAAATTGATCAATGCCAAACAGATAAACACCTCCTTTTCACATTGTGTTATTTGGTTGTCTAGGAACACACTATAGTAAGGTTGATTATGTTACTATAGTGTGGATATATCCCATGTTTTGCTATCTCATATTTTCTATTTAGTTAACAATGGAAACTGAAACCTTCAAGGGAACATATTATATTTTAATTGCTATGTATTCTTCAGATGAATCACCTTGGTTTCTCCTTAATTTTGTTTTATATAATGCTTGGAGCCCATGTTTGCCATTGATATAATCCAGGTGCCATCACATGTTTTGTTGGGTATTCCACATGGAACTGCAACCCCACCTCAGCCATTATTATTGACACCAATGGGTGAAGCATGCTTGAGAAAGGATCTTACTGCCCTTCATGAAATATTGGAAAAGAGTGGGTACAAGGATGATGAAGGAATTGCCAATGAGGTCTTCCTTTTCTTTACTCAATTGAACTATTCATTAGCAGCTTTGTTTCTCAAAATATATAAAAGAAGATGTCTTCTGGCTTAGATATTCTTCTCACAACCTAATACAATTTACCCTCTCTTTAGCACCTTGGATGAATGACATGTTTCTACTCCCTCTCCTTTTTAGTCGGTTTAAAAAAGATCAGATTTTTTTCCATTTCTGTGAACACTTTAATTTCAACTTTCCGTGTGATATGTTTAAGACCATAAGATTAAAGGACATTTTTGTTACGTTCTACACATGTTTAGTTAAGACCACAAGTTTCAAAAGTCTTCTTTGTTCTCTTAAACTTCATTCCAAGTCAAAATCTGTCAAACAAATTGAAACGGAGGGAGAATTTCCATAATAGTTTCTTATCATGGTATTCTTGATAAGAAACCACTTTTAAAAGGTTAATTTTAGATGCAGAAAATTTACTTCTCCTCCTCCTGCCCAAAAGAAGATCTAAGATAATAATGCCTCATTGAGAGAGGTAAGTAAGATGTTAATGATTCAACTTTAATATCATGCTTTTGTTCCTCTAATTATTACCAAAAAGAGAGTCCACTATGTTTTGCCTTCTAAAATTTACTTATTCTGTTTCTTTTTCCATCAATTAGCAAAGGGCCTACCTGGTGTCATCATCTAAGCCCATGTGGTATCCTTCAGATATGATAGTAAAAGTTTTAGATTTTGTCTGTTGATTGTCAAACAAAAGGATTACAATAAGCCAATATAAGATATCTTAACATTTTATGATAATTTACAAGTTCAGTATTATACTGTTTGTTTGTTATGTGTTTTCATCTTCATATCTCAATTGCCCCACAACTAAATCATGTCTTATTTTTATTGGTATGACTTGGTCTTGATTTTGTTATTTTGCGATTCCATTACAGCTTTCGTTCCAAATGTGGACAAATCAGATGCAGGAAACCTTGAATTCTAAAAAGCATGGCGATGCTGCTTTCCGAGCCAAGGATTTCATTACTGCTATTGACTGCTACACACAGGTTTGACCATAGCAAATATGTTTGTTTATGTTAATGGCTAAAATGCGGATGCTTTTATCATAGTCGTAAAACAATTGCAGGAAGACTTGATTAAATTCCTCTTGATGTTCAGTAAAAGCTCAAAATGAAAAATGTCTCTTAAAGTATTCAGCTATTTGAACAAGACAAGGCAGACTTACATGTTTTTCTGTTTAATATATAGTTCATTGATGGAGGAACCATGGTATCACCAACCGTATATGCCAGGCGTTGCTTGTGTTATCTGATGAGCGACTTGCCACAAGAAGCTCTAGGGGATGCAATGCAAGCTCAGGTGGTTTTCCCTGAATGGCCAACTGCCTTTTACCTACAGGCTGCTGGACTCTTTGTGCTTGGGATTGAGAATGATGCCCAAGAAGCTCTTAAAGAAGCTACAAAGTTGGAAGCAAAAAGGAACAAAAACTGAAACTGTATAGATTTGAGTTTCTTCGATTTTTATTGTATTGAGTTTCTTGTATTTATCTACAAAAGCAACACCTAAAGGGTTTATGAACACAATTGGTTGTTGAATGTTAATATTCAAGTTTTGTTCTTCCCATTTTGGAAGTAGTTTCTGACATTTGGTGAAAGATTATCTCAGTTGAACATTCTATTCATTATTGTTCATTTGAAAGTAATGGAATTCAGCTTTCATCATTAAATATCAATGTGACCATGGCAAGAACTCATAACAAAGGCAGAGTGTATCTATCTTTCTGTTCTCCCTATGCATTTTCTACCATATCTTATACGTGGAAAATGTTAGTGAGAGATGATAAGTATGAACTTTGTTGTGGATTTAACTTGCACAAAGACCAAATATGATTTATTATAGGGACATGCTCACAACTCTTAACATCAAGTACTTCATCAAATTTGATAATACCACCACAAACAGTTGTCAATGACATGTATATTATGTATAGAGAACAACAAATATGGAACTAGAACGAAAACATAGCAAACTATAAACCATGGACACTGATTTCCTGCATCAAGTAAAAGATGCTCCAACGTCAAGGCCAAACACTCTGAAATTCATTCTTGCAACATCAAAATCTAACATTTTGGCCAGAAGGAAATTTATCTATTGTATCACAAAAAATTATCCATAGCCATTACACATTGGTTCAGATCATCTATACTGTCAAGGAGTAAAATGGAAATATCTTCTAAATATAGTAAAATTTGTTCAAAGAGGCACATCTTCGAGAAATAAAGAAAAGGATTATCAATCTCTTCTTTGCTGTTCTCCCTGATAGATTATTCGAACACCACGAAGTAGACAATGGGAAAATGTTATTACATGGGTCGAGTGTTCCCAAGAAGCGTCCCCACAAGGTTAGTCACCTGCAGAAAATATTGAAATGGTGTGCTTAGTTATTGTTGGATCTTGAAGAAAAAGAAGTACAACAACCTCAACTAAATATCTTGAAGTTAAAGGAGCATAGATACCAAACCAATATTACTGCAACTACCACACTGCGGTAACTACCTAAATTTATTTAGCAGTAATAAGATGCGCAGAAATTTAATGAATATCAAGATTATCACCACCTCAACAACAACACTAACAATACCCAGTATAATTCCATAAGTGGGGTCTGGAGAGGTAGGGTGTACATAGAGCTTACCCCTCTACCTTTGTGGGTAGAGGGGTGGTTTCTGCTAGACCCTCGGCCCAAGAAGATTATCACCACCTCATTCACTAAAATCTTGAGTGAAAATTTTGGTGAAGCAGGGAGGGAGACACTTAAAACAGCAGTATATACAAGGGAAGTTGTCAGAGCACATTATTATGCTTACTCAGAAGTTAACTAGAAATTAACATTGACGTGATAGCTGGATGTTTTAAAAAAAGCCATCAATGTGCAGAAATAGGGAGATGAGAGGAGAATTTTATGGACTTCAATCTGATTCTCTATATATTTTCTCGTTATGCAGACTTGGGGCTCGCAGTGGATATGTTCTTCACTTTAATTTCAACCTCAAATATAAACTTCATATTCTAACTTCTTGGGACCCAAACTTGCTTAGGCACAAAAATATCAGAACAAGTGGGTTTTTTTGGAACAGTTACTTGGACCTAGTTATTGAACAAAATGTAGCTTTCTTCTAGTTAGAGAAATGTGTAAGACCACTGCCTCTTTGATTACAGAAGTTGAGGGAGTCAATTTTTGAAGCTAACTCGAAAAGTCTTTTGATATGATAGCAAAAAAATGTGGATTGGATCCACGAATGCTTCAGAGAAACCTAAAGTTATCCTTGTGGCATATGACTTGGATATAGGGTTTCCCTCGATTACTGATAAAACTATTTACCTTGTCAAGAAAAGATAATAATCTAAAGGAGAAGAAAAGAAATCAATCCTCACCCCACCCTCACAAAAAAGGAAAAGAGGAAGTAGGAAGGATGGTAACAGTAGGAACTTTTAGGGTACTAAGGGAGGATTGGTAACAGAAGAGGGGACCAAGCAGAGGAGGAAGAATAGAGGGGAGTGAGATAGAGAATGAATGGGTGCTGGAGCCTGGATGAAATGCAAGAGGGGTTTGATGGGACTCTAGGGAAGGGTTGGTGGGGTGGGATATGGGAGTGACTAGCTGTGAAGGGGTGGCTGTTTGAATGGAGAACGGGAGAGGGTGAAGTTGGTGGCAAGTGGGACAGAAGAGGGAGGCCTGGTACTGGCTGGGTGGGATGAGGATGGAGTGATGTCGGACGGTAAGGGAGAGGAGGGGCTGATTAAGGGAGCTTGGATGGTGGCAGCTGTGGTGCGAAGCAAAGTGAGCCAACTGATGAATGGGTCAGGCAATGATTCTATTTACTTTTTCTTTCTCAAAAAAAAAAAAACTCTCTTCCTCAAAAAAAGAGGATGAAAATGCTGATACTGGGTAAATGGTTAACCTATGAAGTACTTTTGCTTGCAATACCTTCAAGAAGTTTCTCACACATGAAAAATGGAAAGAATTTCTGATATCTGCTTCAATATTTTGGATTAAGAGTCATATTACTTTGGTGATCTCCTGGACAATCTGGCTGATGCTTAAGAATAAGGGTGTTTTGGATTGCATGTTAATTCTCTGATTTTATGCAGAACTTGCTTCGCCGATAGCAATGCCCCATTGCATGCATTTTTCTGATACTAGCCATAAAATAATCACTCACGTCACGACTTTAACAGGTGCTGGTATAATTAAAAATTTCAACGGCAAAGAAATATTATGCATCTACTGTAGACTTGACTGATGGGAAGAGTAACAGAGCACCTTTTGGCATATATTGGGTCAGTGAATCTGTCTCAATCTCTGTTTCTTAATTTTTTTGAAAAAATAATGTAGTATAGGTCTTTGCATGTCACCATGATTAAAGAAACTTACTACTGCCCGATTAACCTCCTCCCCAATGCTCTTTTGAAGAAGTGGGCACTAAAACCATCACAACCAGAGGCCTTCTGATGATCAATACTCATCAGGGAATACACCTCTTCCTTGGGACAGGGCAATCAAATCCGACTGTTGCTCTCAAGATTTGCAACTTCCATTTTACATGATGTTTGGATCTTTGTAGATTCTCATTATCTCACCTTCAGATTCATTTGGATGTTGCAGGATCTGACTTTGGCTAATATACAAGGCATTTAATTCTATTCTGGACTTATCCGCATTTAAAGGTGGCAAAGAAATATGCAGTGTTGTCTTCACCAAGTTGCAGCCATTTAGTCCTAGACTTCTGTTTTAATATGCTTTCTTTCCTCCACTATACTACACTTCTCAAACTCAATTTGAGTGAATTTTCTTCATTAAACAGTTCAGATGAATGGTTATGGTCCCTCATTTGTGCTTGTGCATCAGCTAGTCTTTGTATGCATTGTTAGGGACTCTGATATCCACATAATTGAATTCCTTCCGATTAAGGTGTTATAGACCTTGTTTCACCAGCTTCAGTTTCTACCATAGCCAGCCCCCTTATAATCAAACCTGGTTGGAGTATCCCAAGCATCTTTGACAGTAGCAGAAAGTCTTTGAGCTTAGCAAAGCAATTGAAAAACCTAAATGGTTTAGGGTCATGTCTTATCTTAGTCAAAGGTGATAATTAATGGTGTATGGTCAGAGGACCCTGGGTCCATCACCACTACTTCATTTTGGGCAGAAGTTATGAGTAAACTTGGATACACAGGTCCCTGTCAATCCTACTATAAAGCCAGGCCATTTGACCAAGTGTACCACCTGCCAACTACTTTCCATTCAGCCATGGTAGTAAGTTATATAAGCATTGAAATCCCTCACTTCACCTTCATGAACTAGGTTCCTAAATTGTTTATCTTCTGAAAAGCAGCTAATGCTACTCATCAAAAGAACTGTTTTTCTCCTAAAAGCTTGCTACACTTCACTTTCTAAGAACAGGCACTTCTGGTCTCCCAAGTCCCAAATGCTTGGCCACCCAGGCTATTAATCCACTTTAAGCAGTGAGTCATCTATTCTATTAAAGTAATTTGGTTAAAATATATCTTTCACGCATCAACATAATATGTGAAATGAAAATAGGGGAAAAACAATTATGATTAAACCAGAGAACTACCAAAGGTCACAGAATTTTGTCAGTAGGAAAGATTACTCGTCTCTTAAAAGTTAGTATAACTACTCAATTTGTTCAGAAAAGGCTAACCCATTTCCATTAGACAAAGTAAGATGATATGGCTAATGCAACCAACATAATTTTACCACTTGAAAGTAAATATATGTGTATTTATTACATGTACCAGGTTAACTCCAACATTTAGTGAAGTGAGAACGCACAGCCATGGCTTACCTGCCAGTACTTTGAAACGCATCGGTCAATACAACTATTTTCACCCATGTTCAACTCCGAGTCCTTGTACCTGTAAAGCCATTTACAAATGCATTGTCAGCCAAGAAACTAAATCTTGAGAAAATGATGCACAAAACTCATATTAGGCCAGAAGAATAAGAAGAATGAGTAACATACTTGTTCTCGACGCATTTTTTGAAGCATGTATGTGTAAGCCTGAATTATAGTTTTTAAAGGAAAAAAGAGCAGGTAAGAAATCAGAGAAGTAGACAGGATGCGAAATATGAACTAAAGTCCAGCAAATCAAGACAAAAACTAGAAAACAGATAACACTACCTTTATGCAGTGACAAAAATTACTTCCAAACATTATGTTAAGAATTTTGTAGCATATATTATAAACTAGCATTTCTAATGTTCCTTCGGCACCTTTTGAGCGACTTGATTACAATGTCAAATTATGTAAACCGCCTCATGAATGAACTTCTCTTTGATTAATTTAGGCCTTTAGATGTATAAACATTCCCCACTCAATTCCCTCAAAAGGTGCTGTGGAAACAGCATAGCTCTCACCATCCGTCAACAAAGTATGTTTGTGTACTTGTCCCAAGAAAAAGAATTAGGTCACAAATCACATGTGAAAACTGTATATAATATTTACAAATTAATAAGCAAAGTTTTCCCCTCTCTTACTAGTATGAGAAGGTTTACACAATTCACAGCAGGTCTTCCTCATTAACTTTATATCTGGAACATTTGATGTTGGCATCATAAATCCCAGTTCCCAACACACATATTAGTAGTAAAAAGTTGTTTACACCAAAGAATTAGCATATAATTTTCAGGTACTTACTTATTTAAGTAGTGAGATGAAATGATTAGATAAGACATGACACACCTACAACATACGGAGGACTCGGCCCTAGATAGGAAGTTTTGGAGGTAGAGTATTATGATAGAAGGTTAGTAGGTAATCGAGCATTGTGTAGTTTCCAGTTTCCTTATTAGTGTTTTTTAAATTACTCTCCTATCTTTTTCTTTGACTTTATTATCTCATTTGGCTTAGGTTATCATATTATTTGTTGTTCCTACCACTGCCTTCTCATTGTTTTAATCATGGATTCTTCACTACTTCACAACAGTATCCGATTTACATACTTGATTTTTTATAAGTTTTACTTGAACTAAGGTCTATCGAAAACAACCTTTCTACCTTCTCAAGGTCGGGTAAGGCTGCGATACACCAACCTTCCTACTTCCTCGACCCAATTTGTGAGATTACACCAGGTAATACTTATTTCAATGTACCAATACCACACATAGACAAATCATCCTTTACACAATTAGCTAGTTTCAGCAAAATCAAGCAAATGAGTATACTTCCAAACATTCAAGAAAGCTAAAAGATACCTACTTGTTAAACATCTCCACTCTATACTCCATCTCTTTCTCTGCCATAGAGAATATCTGCTCTCACCCAAATAAAAATCAAGACTTTAGTTTCAAAAGAACACAAATAGATCAAAAACAAACCCCCATTAAGACAGAAGCAATAAATAGCATATAGTTAATTAAAAAAAAAACCTGTTCTCTTTCAAGGTTAGAAGGAACACCAGCCATTATAACTGTAAGAGTAAAGAGAGATTAGAAACATACATATATAAACTGAAAACCCAAAAAAGAATTGAACTTTACATACCCTTTTCAAGAATGGAAAATTAGGTAAAACCCCAGAAAGTGAATCCAAGAATGAGAGGCGCAAAGAAGAGAAAGAGGACTTGTGAGGGTTTTGAGTTTTGAGTTTTGAGGTTAAACTAATGTGTACTTGTCTCTCCAAATAATAATAAATATTTCTTTACTTTCAATTCATTTCTTTGATTTTATATCAAAATATTTTATTGTATATATGATTTTATATAAGTAATAAATTATAATAAGAGATATAGTTTTACTAATTTACACCTTAATAATTTATTTTATTTTGAAAACCGTAGAAACTTGAGTATACTTTTAAAAAGAATTGATAGTAAGATGTAAATGGGAAAAATGTAATTAATATGTTAATATTTTGATTTTGTAAATTGATATAATAATTTGAGACATTATTTTTTATAACATGGACAATTAATATGAAATTTTGAAATAAAGATTTCTTTTAAAGAAAGAGACATTATTATTTAAATGAACTAAAAAAAAAGTAAGAAAAATAAATTATAATAGAGGAAATACTTTATATTGACAAGTTTAGAAAAACAAAAATATTGTGTTGGAATTTTCTACATATTATTTAATTATTCGATATTAATTTTGTAAAAAAAACACTAAGTGCTATTGAAAATAAGGATACACGTGTAAAATCATACTATAAATTATAGTATGTGTGCGTGTGTGTATTTTTTAAAAAACATGTTTTTTTAATTTTTTAATAATTTACTTATTTTCTTTAGGAGAAATTTCATAATAGGTAAGAGTTGAAACATAATGAGTCTCTCTAGCTACAATTTGCCTAATTATTATTATATAGTTAAAGTTTTAATAATTATTTTATATCTCATTTGAAGTTTATTGTTTATACAAATTAAAATCTTAACTTAATTAATGAGGTGGTAATATAGATTATTAAAGGAAAAATAATTCCACAAATAGGAGGTGTAGGTCTCATATAGGCTGAGTTTAAGTTGGTGAAGTAGCTTTGATATGGCCTTGAGTAAGTACATGAGGCCATCGAGAAAAATTGACCTATTAGAGACAGGTTGAAGACAATCCAGAGTAGATCTTATGTTGGTGTAAGGAGAAAAGAGCTTGAATCTGAAATAAGTGTGTAGGTTTGTCTAAAGAATTCACCTATAAAAGGGATGATTAAGTTTAAAAAGAAAGGAAAGTTTAGTCTCCTTAACGTAGGTCATTACCAAATTATGAGGCATATTGATAATGTGTCTTATGAGTTGGATTGTCTTCAGATTTAGCATCAGTGCATCCAGTGTTTTATAATCTCTTCTTGAAGAAATGTATTGGTGATCCGACTTCAGTTACGCCTTTAAAGAGTATTAATGTGACGAAAAATCTCTCTTACGAAGAGGTCGAGTTCATATTCTTGTCTGTCGAGTTTATAAGTTGAAAAATAAAAAAGACAATTCAGTGAAAGTTCTTTGGAGGAATGAATTAATTAATGATGTTACTTGGGAAGTCGAAACATATAAGATGACTATGTATCCCTATTTTCTTTCCTTCCGATTCAATTCCAATGTGAGGTAATAGTTCATTTGTGGTATTTCGTTTCATATTTTTGTCTTTCACTTATTTTCATGTCGTAGTATGCATACATGTTTACAAAATCAACTTAATGTTCATTTTTTAGTTCGGAGTTAGTTATTCCTTAAGTTTTCAGGGTTTAGCTTTCGGTATTAGATTGCAGATTTTTCTTTACTATTTTCAACCTAGTTAGACTCCATTTGGGACAAATGTTTTCAATGGAGAGATATTATGACACCCCACAAGTTCCTTGTTTAGATTAAAGGTTGTACAGTTCCAAAAGTACAAATATACATAATTCTTTTAATTTTGTGAAAATCTTCTATGGATCGTAAATGAAATCACAAGTTGTAGATGAATTTCGTAGGTGAGACTATAAAAACAAGAATTTAAGTCTGAGATTTATGAGTTGAGTTTATATCTAGTAAACCCTTTTATGAGTCATGAACACAAGTGGTAGAATAACTTTAGAAACTTGAAAAAGTAACTTGATCAGGACTAAAACGTTTTACGGTCATAGATGATTTGAGTCGTGAAAGGTCTCGTAAATCAAAGTCTTAAATCTTCATAGCTCAATCATATCACTCACTTTTATAAGCCTATGTAAGAGTCATATTTGAAACTACGGTCCGTGAAAAGGGTTTTGTAGGCCAAACCCAGAGACTATGCACTTCAGTATATTCCTATATGAATTATATAATGAACTACGAGTCATGATTTGGATTCGTTGTTTGGAAGATCATAAACTCAGTATTTCATCATGTCTTTTACGCGTGAGATCTACAACTCGCAGAAGGAATTACGGTCGGTATATGCTCTTGTGGATGACCTCCGATAATTTTTAATGAGGGTCGTTTTAGCTTCTCAATACTCTTTTAATTTCTATACCAGTCGTTTTGACCTATTCTGAATGAGATTAAAGTATTCTTATCAGTTTAAACTCTCACTTGCACTAATAACTTCCTTAAAGCAATTTCTTTTCTCTCAAGGCAAAAACAAGGGATCTTAGCTTCATGCCTCATTTTCAAGATTCAATTTAGGGTTTCTACTCTTAGTATGAGAGATTTTATCAATGGATACTCCTTCACCCATTAAATTTTAAAAAAATTCTCAATTTTTATATTTATGATTTGTACAATCTGAGATTTTTATGCACTCTATGAAATCTTGATGAATTTTAATTCTTCTTCATAATTAATATCCAATTGTACGGCTTTAATTATAATTCCATGCTTTCAATGATATTTTCATAAACCCATAGCCTATAAGTATTTTCATGATTTAGAATTATGTTGTTTCAAATGTGTATTCAATGATTTCGATGCTTTCAAATAAAGTATCTCTCAAATTATTTTCAGTTATTAAGATCTATAAGTTACTTAATATTTATCGATATGATCAGAATCACTGCTTCTAGTTTATATGCATGTTTCATGAGAGTTATACTTAGCACTTAACGGTTTTAGGGATGAAAAATTTTGATCAACGTCCATGGACCTTTAATAAAAAATTTCAAAATTCCAAAATTACGTGTCATAATAGAAATAGTCTTTATAGATTTTACCTTAGTGAATCCACATAAGCTCCCTTATCTTGGGAAGTATTGGACATCCTATTTTAGGTATGGAGAAGTGCATTGAACTTCATGTAATAGCTCACATAATTTATGTTGGTGTTAGTATCTTCAATAATTAGACTTTCTGTTATTGTGTGATCTTGTACTTGTGTATTTCAATGTATAACCTCAGTTTCATGTTATTTTATGTGGTCATGCATCAATATGTTTTATAAATTCATCAATCATCATGTTACGTTACATTTGTCATGTATTATCTTACATACTTGTTTAAAGTACTAACAACATACTTTTTGCCTATATTGTTTGTTAATATATATTTTGACGCTTAATGTCTAGTTCGCAGTTAGTATTATTTCTGATCAGCAAGCAACTGTATCAGTTTGAGGACAACTCTTATCTTTCTTTTCAGTCATTTCTTTCGATTTGCAGATAGTTGGAGTTAGCTAGGGGTTTTGTCCAAACAACTCATATAAATAGAGGCTTTCACATAGTTTAGTTAGATATAGATTTCACTCATGTTATTTCTTTCAGATACTAGTCTATCTTAGTATTATTTAATTTATACATATATTTCAAATTTAGCTTCCGCATTTATAATCCAAATTCTCTATTGATTTATGTTAATCAATGTCATGTCATAAAGTTAGCTTGGGCTCACATATTGCTCTAAATATCGTGTTGCGTCTAAAAAGTAGTCTCAAAGCGTGACAATTGGAGCTGTCAAAATGGGATCGACTCGTTAAGTCGCTAAACCTAACCCTTGAATTAAGTGGTGTTGGGCCTAATTTCTTTGGCCCATTTAGAAATGAAGCTTTTAAGCCCAGACTCTTTTGGTGAGCTAACCTCGTAGGCCCAATCCGTGCGCCTTATAGGATAACCTGTGGGCTATGAATGTTAAAAATATTTATTGTATATATCTTAGTATGTTTTATTTGTGAAGATTTTGTCAATGAATATTTAAAAAATATAAAATCAAGTCTAACTCATTTGCAGATGTTTACATTTTAGGGTCATTAGCTCACTAAATCAAGTCTACTTTTTGTTTTTATGTCTACTTTTTCATTTCTCCTTTGTTGTCTTGTTTATAAAAAAAGTAATCATGTAATATTTTTTGCTCGAGTGAATCTTACGATGTTGTATCTTGGTTGTTATGTATTTTTGTTAGTATTCACTGAAGTGTGTAATTCATTAATGAATTTTTGTATGTATTGATGTCATGTTCATCAGAAATCAAAGTTCGATACTCTTAGATACTCTTTCTAAGACACCAATGTTATTCATTTTTTGGTTGAAGGATCGACTCGTCCAAACTCGTGGCCTGCTTAGGGTTGGGTTCGACTGCTATTTTGTAGGCCCATTAATTGAAATGGTCAGCCCCATCCTAGCTCATTCAACTCTTTTGCCCCTTAGAATGAGTTGATTTTGATTGGATCAGCCCATTTTGACAACTCTAGTGACAATTCACAATAATTAATTAGTTAGACCTGATAAATTTCATCTAGTATATTAGTCAACTTACCTATTTCATAAAATCAAAATTGGAATGTAAAATTAAATATAAATTTCCTATTATAACTTTCAATATGAAGAAAAGATTACTCTTATTGGGATATTTGGCTAGTAAATTAATGATTGAGCTGAAATTTGTGTATATAAATACTCATGATATTTCATTCCTTTTGCACATATCTTTGAAAACAATTGTTCAGTATATTTTATTATATTCTAGCATGGAGCAGAAGAAATCAGCAGGACTCCAAAAAATCCCATCGGCGAAAATAGATAATGAAGATACTCGATACTCCTCAGTCTCTAAACTAAGTTCTGGCTTATATAAAAAAGCTAGTGAACTTGTGGGAGAATGTGATGTCGGTCTTGAAATTGTTATTTCTTCACGGACAGGTATATCGTATTCCTTTATTCCTCAAACCATTAATGTAGACATCAAACATTTTATAAATTCTATAACAAAATAAGTGCATGTGAACAACTTGTCGCTGCAGACGTAACAAAGTCAACCAATATAATGATATGATTAATGAATTTGATACAAGAGAAAAGATTGTCAATAAAAAATATATTTTTCAGACCAAATGAATAAGGCTAGAAATATGAATTGGTGAGAGTCCACAGACCGATTCGGTACAAATGATATAATGAAGTTCGAAGTTTGGTTAACTTCCGGTGAATTCACCAGAATTTAGCCATGCTTCAAACAAAGTTTGAATTTTGGTTAACTTCCGGTGAATTCACCAGAATTTAGCCATGCTTCAAACTTCATTATATCATCTATATTGAATCAATCTATGATTCCCACCAATTGATTTCGCTGGTCTTATTCATTTAGTCTGACAAGATACGCGTATCTTTTCACTGACAATCTTTTCTCTTATATTAAATCATTGATCATATCATTTTGGTCAATAGATATCACTGCGAAGTACAAGAAATACATATCATTATTGAAACAAAACAATAAATAATTATTTTGTTTCAATGATGTTATGTAATTCATGTACTTCGCAATGATATCTATGGAAGGTAATTATATTTATGAATATTTGTTGTCCCCAACATCTAGATATTTTAATATTGTATAGTATGAATTCAAATTGTACGCATTGCAATATATCCACTTTTCGATTTGTTTTAAGACTATATTTGAAGCACATCATATCAAAATGTTTACTTGAAAAAACAAAGTAATAGATGTGTAACTGAAACTGACTCAAATATGAAAGGATTTACTAAAACAACTGCTGGCATTTTCATGAGATCAAAGGGCAATATTAGTTTATAAATAGACCATACACAACTAACAAATTGATCTCTATATCTAAGGTGTAGTAGACAGATGAAACATTGCTCTGTAGATAGATATATTCCCACAGCTAGTCGTAAATACGTGTTACCATTTTTTTTAAGCCTTCAATCACCTTCGAATTTCATGGCACATGAACTCTTTCCACGCTACCCTCTATGATGGAATGTTAAAGTGGAAGAGCCAAGAGATGACAAACGCGAATACCATACAAGCTAAGAGGAAATTCAAGAATCGATGGCCATTCAAACAAGTTCGAGCTTCTGAAGCTGCTGATACTGGTGCAGATGCTGCACTTGTAGCCACTGCACTTGATTCATTTGTTTGCTGTGCTGATTCAACATCATTTGGACCAATGACGTTGCGTGCGAGAGAATTGCATATTTCACAAGTCCTGGAAAAAGAACTCAAATGTAAATAAGGGTCACAAGATAACTAGCAGTATTACAATTTTACAAAAGAGCTTGTATGGGAGAGGGTGGGAGTTTCCGAGTAATTTTACCATATTGGGAAAACATGAAACCAAGTGGAATATGTAACAGAACAAGAGTGAAAAGAATTCCAAAGTTTATCACAGAAAAAACTTACCCTTGGAACACAAAAGAACTAACTTCAAAAAATTAGGACCGCGGTAAGATAATGGTGTCCTGTCTAAGTTTGTGGTCTTCAATACTTTCACGAATTCTACTATGACGTATGTTCATAACCTATCAAGGTCCTTGTCTAACAAGTTGTTTTGATTACTGAAAGATGAGAATATGTGGTTACACAAGAATTAGTCACAAAGTTGATAAGAAAGATCACCGAAATGCAAATTTATCAGACAGTTCAGCTTTTCCATCAGAAAGAAAAACAACAACAAAGAGTTTGATGATCGAAATCTAATTATTAATTTACAACAATATGAGGAGGAATGACAAGGAACAACACTAGTAAAATATAACAAACCAACCCTTATGACGTCAATGAGTCAGTGAGTATCGGGTCATAAGAGATGGAAATAGTTCTGGCATATGGAATTGGACAGACCTTCATAGATTTTAGTTGAAGGAAGAAGTTGCTAAGTAAAGCATACCAGTCAAGAAGACAGAATACTCATCACGTGTGTGTGTAGGCAGATATTGGTAAAGGATGACGATTATGCACTTATGGACACCTCAAAAGTATCATATTTTGGTATAATCACGCTAACACGAATCTCTCAGTACTTCATCAACTTTATGGATGGGAAAATAATGAAACTACAGTGACAGAAAACCATGGAATGAGGTGACTAAACTGTTACAGCCAATTGAATGTAAGACACATTTTACACTTTGGTTTTGGGGATTGCTTTTACAACCTTAGTGTGTTGGAATAGCGAACATTTGGTTCATAGGCTTCGCAGTTGAATAATACCCACAAACATAAAACAATTTGAAGATGAACATCTAAAGATACAGAACAGATCATAGTGAGATCCTTTACTTTTTACTCCTTTGCCATTAAACTAGGACTGAAGGAGAATTTGATCATCATCCTTATCTTCAAAAGAAGCATCTTTAAAGGGAAAAACAAACAAGCAGTTCATTATGCACAATTCAGTTGTTCCGATCCTCCACCTCTCCCCTGCGAGGTTGCACCACCAAGTGCACAGATGCGTGTGTGCACACAGAGATCTAACTCTTAATACCACCTTATTATTTTCTGTTATAGATAACATACGTTTGATTCTTCAGAAAGTCTAACAAATCAAAATTCAGTTTTGTAGATTCCAGCAATTAAATTTCGATCTTCTTAACCACAATGATACATCCAAGATGTCCAAAACAATGTTCGCACATTTATCTGAAAATGACACTAGAATCTTGACTGTGCACACATCATAGGTCATTGTCACAGAATTGATAATCATAGTAAAGATCTTAGCATCTAAGTAATAGAATATGCAAAGTGGAGGACAGCAAAATATTACTTCATATTGAGGGGGAAAATAAAAGTTATTACTTAATCCACTAAGGTCAAATCTTCACTTTGATAAAAGAAATGTGCGTAGTATCAAATATCAGGAAAAGTTTAGAAACTAAAGAACATTTAAGGGCATAGTACGAAGAATTGTCGGTGTAATTAGAATACATCCTAATTCTTTCCAAAAAGTCATTAAAATTCCTAATGGTACTTGTCAAGTTACAATTGATTTAGTCTCATTTTTCATTTTATTTTATTCCATTAAGATTCTTTAGTTAACTTTTCCTTTTTCTACCATAAAATACATCATGTTATCTCTTTCCCAAGAGAACAGACATCATAGACCAAACTTTTACGTTACCCTACAAAAAAAAAAGGTTATTCTGACAGATCATGTACTGCCAATATGAATAAAGAAATCAAACACTTCCAACAGAAGATTCAACAAATCATTGTCATTGCAACCAACTATCAAGTGCAAATACACTTCATTATTGAGATCCTAGTTCAAATCACAGCGGAGACAGAAAACACTAGGTGAGTTCTTACTATCTGTGATAGCTTTTGGTGGACCTGATACTTGTTGTGGTGGCAGTATCCCGTGGAATTAGTGGAGGGCAAGCTTAGGACAGAGTTATCTTGTAACTATTGCTTGGTAGGGACACGTATCCCATGGAATTAGTCAAAGTATGCATAAGCTCGCCCGGACACCACAGTTAGACACCATAAAACTAAACAACAATTTGTTTCCAGATGTTAACATTACCACTTAAGCATCTCGATTGATCACATAGACAAATCTAATATATCAAAATTCAGAAACAACAAACTAAAATGAAAGTCAGAAATTTGAAACATAAACTAAGGCTTTGCTATACTTACTTATTTCCTTTGATTTTGAACCATGCCTCAGCACAATGCCTATGTGCAACAGCCAAATCATCTTTACAAGAACATCCCAATTCAATAGCAAAACCAGATTCAGGACCAGAACTCACCAAACTCAGATGACAAATCCTACAATCTCTTTCAATTTTCCCAACATGCAACTTAGTTTCACCAATTCCATTTTCCAAATCCACTGATCTATCAGACTCAGCCACAGATGAAACTCTCCTTGACACCTCCATAACTTCCCCTATTTCAGACTCAGTAGCACAAGCAAAACTATAATCATCATAATTTGACCCATCAGCAGTTGAATAAAACTGAGAATAACAAGAACCCTCATCAGCATCAGAAAAACAAACACTACTACCACTACCTGAGCACCGGCGACTATGTCCACCGGCTCCGGCGCCAGCTTCTAAATCCACATTAGACACATCTACATTTGCCATTTCCAACAACCCCAAAATCAAGATTTGAACTTCTCAACAACCCCACAACCAAGAATAGCATTAAAACCATAAAAATCAAAGCTTTGAAGTATTACAACTCTCAAGATTCAATTCTCAACAACCCCACAACCAAGAATAGCATTAAAACCATAAAAATCAAAACTTTGAAGTATTACAACTCCCAAGATTCAATTTTTTTTTGTTACCATTTATAGTACTGCATGATTTAAGGCCCCATTACCTCATTTCTTGGTCTATTAGTAAGGTGATGGATTAGGTAAACCATTAACACCCCATTTTCTAAAATTTAACAGAAAAAAAGAACAAGAAGAGAGAGAGAGTATAAATGTATTGTTTCAAGTGTTTATAGAAAGTGATGAGAGTGCTTAAGGAGGAAAAAAACAAGAATGTAAAAGAGAGAGAGAGCTCATGGTTCTGTTAGAGTAGATGTGTGACAGTCTTTAGGAAGAAATGGCCCACCTTTAAGATATCATAATTATTCTACTCTAGTTGGTGAAGTAATCTCTCTTGTGTTTTTTTTTTCTTTCAAAAAATAATAATATATATTTCTTTTTCTAATTATATTTAAATCAAGTCATGAAATTTTTATGACTCAGAGAAAAATAAGTGTATTAGTACCTTCAAAAATCAGATGAAAAAAGGAATAAAATTTTACATAAATATAATATAATGAATGACTATTTATTTTATTTTGTTTGTTTAATTAATAGCACAACATTAAATATTATTTTGATAGGCTCATAAACCTTTAATTTAAGATTTTATTATAAATTACTTTTAATTTTTTTTAAAATTTTGTGTTAAGTCAAACATCACAAATAAAATGTAATAGAAGAAGTAACAAGTAACTTTGTTTTAATTTATCTGTTTTACTTTCTTTTTTTAGTGTGTTTCAAGAAAAAATGTTTTTTTTTTATAATTTATTAAATTTAACTTTTTATCTGATATGTTTACAAAACATAAATTAAGATCTATTTTATTTGTTTTTAATTTAAGAAATTGAAATTTAAAATTTTTATTTTCATCGAGTTAATAAAATAAAAAAAAAGTTAAACCAATAAGAGTATCTTGCAATTTCAAACAGTACCTCCATCAAACGATCTGAATTGTCAGTTCAAGATCTATACAATTTTCCTTTTATTTGGTAGAAAATGTAAAAAGTGAAATAAAAATCTATGATGAATTCTTTCTTTTTACAATATCTTTTTTTTTTTAGTTTTTTCTAGTTTCAATATATTTTGTGTTCGTGGTGAAAATGATTGTGGTTGGTGTAAATTATGATCGTTTTTAGTGTAAGATAATAATAATAATAAGCATTCGAGTAGTGGTTCCTCCCACTTTTTAAAAAAAAAGATAATTTTTTTCCCTATCTCTTTGGAGTTGGTGAATGCAAGTAATGAATTATTTTATTTTTACTAGTATAGATACAAGAGTTTGTGTAAGTATAGATTCAATACATTACTTCATTTAGGGGCAAAATTATATGAAGTTCATGGATTTGTAAAAGCCTTTTAGTTTGTGAGATTTTTACGAGTTGAGGATTTGAGTTTGATATTTGACCTAATTTACTTATTTAAAAATATTATTTTTTTTAAAAAAAAACTTTTAGATTAAAATTCTATCTTCATTACGATTAGGTGCAGATAGCGGTTTGATTAAAACATGTTTTTCATAATACTATGGTATTTGAATGGTTCCAAGTGAATCTCACATGAATTAGCCGAAGTTCATTATGTTAGTTTACACTAGTTGTACGTGACTCATGATATATAGGTCGCAGAAGGCATAATAAGTGATGTTATTTATTTCTACGGTATTTATGTTGTAAGAGACATAAGTTCAGTATAATTCATAAGATAAAAATTCTTAGAACTTATGGAGAGTGAATTAAATATTATACAATTTATATCGAATAAGTTTAATTCTTATAAAGCATATGATGGATAAAGCAGAATTTTTTTAAGCTAAATCTTGCAAAATTAGGTTATAACGACTAAGAAACATTTTGGCTTATAAATCTTTATTGAAAAAACAATATAAACAGAAATTTGAAGAGCATCTTATTTGAATGTAGCATTGTTTTGTTATAAAAAAATAGAAATGGTATTCAAATTCGTTGTTAAGAGCAAATTGTGTTATATTCATAAATGAATTCAAAATAAACCAACTAATTAGTAATACTAACAAGCAAATGAAATTAAAATTGAATTTTGTGGATTCAACTTATAATTATTATTATTTGCTTTTTTTTTATATATATATATATATATATATATATATATATATATAAAATACCGGCTCATGTAAATTTCAAATAAGTTGAAATTTGACTATATATAAGACAAAAACTATAAATGCATATGAAAAAATTCAAATAAATTTACTTTGAAATCGATTAAATTTAGATCTTGAGTATATCGATCTAGTCATAAAAGATCTTGTTGCATAAGCTAATCGATTATGTATTATTTGGAAAACAAGTTGTAGACATAATTACTTAAATTCCTTATAATTTTGTAATGTTTATTTGAATTGAGAGTTTTGAATTTTTACTTGTATTAAAAATAAAATTTATGTTTGTAATTTTTGAGACTCTATTTATAAAATTATATTATTATTATTATTATTATTATTATTATTGATATTATTGATATTATTATTATGAAATCATGGATCCCCATATACATTTATATTATTTTATCCAAAATAGCTAATTGCAAGTTTGAGTATATCTTCCTTTCCTTTTTACAATTTTTATTGAATATATATCTTAGTTTACCTTTTTCAGGTGTTGTATTGTCTTATTTGCAACCTTGATTTCATATTTTTTTTACAAAAAAAGGTTAAAATAAATAAATAAATAATTTAGACTAATCTCCATGTTCTTCATTCTGACAATATGGTATTATATGGATCGTATATCTTTTGTACTATTCTATAAATTATTATTATTATTATTACGTTTAGCATGTATTATTTACTTGTCATTTATTTTTACTATAGAATAGAAGAAAACTAAATAACTCTTAATTTATTCGTATGCTTTCTTATTTTATGTGATGCATATTTTTTTTAGTTATCATTTAAAATAAAATATAATTTTATAATCTTTATTTTTTCCCTAATAAAATAAATTATAATTGTTCATAAATTATTTTAGACTTGCAAAGTACTCTAAAAAAATAATTTACGTCAAAGTCTGATCTAAAAGAAGGAAAAGAAATGACATTTTGACTGATTTTCCAACTAATACAACAAGTTTATGCTATTGTAACTAAACCATACATATGCATAATAATAAATAATAATATTCTCCTTCTATTCCTAGTATGGCCTAGCTAATATGATATATTCTTTGTCGAAAATTTATACAGTGTAATTAAGTAAATATATATAGTGTATATATAAGAATTCTGATTATGTCGCTGAATTTATTTATTTCCCGCCTTAATAAAGGGATGGGGTTTTAGATTATTGTCTAGTTATATAATTTTTATATATTATTGTTTGTATCATGTTATAATATTTGCCATGCTACTGTACTCCTACATAGTGTTAAGCAATTCCAGAATAATTAAACAATTCTTTAGTAAATTCAGTAAAAACTAAAAGGAGTTCTGCTTTTGAGTTTTAACATTACAAAATACTAAAAATCCACCGTGGAGTTCTCAATAGAAATTACATGTTTATTACTCGGCCATTAGCTTTAATTTAATTTTGAGATAATCAAAGAAATAGTTATTATAATAATAATAATAATAATAATAATAATAATAATAATAATAATTGAGTCAGTGAGTGAAAACTCACTACATACTTTCTTTGTTCAAAATTAGTTGTTACATTTTTTTTAAAAGTAAATTTAATTCATTTTCGAAGCAAAATTAAATTAGACTAACTCAAGATAAATTATAATTTTTTAATTTAATATATTATAATATATTTAATTAATTTTTAAAACAAATATTAAATTTACGCTAAATTTACTGTTTTTTCCATTCTAAATAAGTGTAACTTTAGCAAAAACAAAGTATCCTAAAATAAGTGTTATTGTGTCACCTTAGAAAATCAAGATAAATATTTAGTAAGTATATTTTTCCAATATACCTTTGTACCAAATATCTCCAAAAAAGGTACCACATATATAATTAAACTTAAAAAGATAAGTTTTACCGTGTGATGGTTAGATCAATTTTATTTGTTGATAAAATGAACTGCTACCCGATCAAGAACTCTCATGTTCATAAGGTGCAAATTGCAAAAATGTGTATATTATGAATGAGTATACTATGAGCGATAAGATAATCAGAAATGAGGAATATATCCAAGCAAAAATGTAGCCTGTGTTGTAGATAATATACGGGAAACAAGACTAAGATAATTTGGACATGTGAAGTGGAGATAAAGGAAAAAATACTAAAAAAGGTTATTAAACAAGACACGACACAATTTCAACTAATCGATAAGCAAGAACATAATCCTAAATAAGAAGATATGTAGATAACGGATTATAATATAACATAAATCTTTCAAAAATAACATAATCTTTCTACCTTCATGAGTTAATGATAAAATCTACTTTCGAAACTTTAATCAACACTCTTTCTCCACCTCAGCAGGCATTAGCACAGAACTTTACAGTGAAATAAGAGAGTAGCAGAGGGCCCAGTGATGTTTGTTTGTATGTGTAAGGCACACTTTGCGTGACAAGTAGGAAAAGTTCAAACTCATTCCTCCTCGCCCTTTGTTTGGTTCCTCGATATTTATATTAGAGCTCGATTAATTTAAATTTATATTAAATATAGTTTTATTCGAGAGAAGCGCTCTGTACCAAGAAAATTATATGTTATTGCTACAAACAGTTTACTCAAGCCCTGCTTGTTTAACTAGTAACTCCTACTACATTGCTATAAATTTATATATTGTTATTTTATTTTAATTTTTCATTTATATAGTATGGTCCACAAAGTCAAAAATAATGTATCACTTATTCTGAAGAGACTGAAAACTTAGCATGGTACTCAACACATGTCTGTTTTCCATCACTTTCATATATCTAAATATGAGTCAAAAAGACACCAAAAGTTTGGGATTTAAAGAAAGAATAATAGAGCACTGATTTCTTTTGTTTTCATGGTACCACTGGATCTTTAATTTCTGGTGGTTAAACAGGAGCCAGTACACCAGATTCTTCCAATGCATTTAAGTCTTTTATCGAGTTAATTTACGTGTATCTTGATTAATTTTACGAGATATTTTTAACTAGAATATCAATGATATAAGTTTCTAGGTTCCTCTATAATGTATAACAAAAATTAGACTTCTCAAAATCGTTACAATAGTATTCGAATTCGGTATGATTCGGTTAAATTTTGATTTTGTAACGTAATTTAATAATAAGAATCGTAGCTTTCTACTTTTAATAGAATATGTGATGAATTACGTTGAATTTAAAGAATAAATACAAGCTCAAATTAATGAATGATGAGTCTATTTAACCTAAGTTATTAATTACAAGTACATCCATCATATATATTGCTATTAATTGAATTTCAAAAAGTAAATTGTTCTACTTTAAATAAGCAATTCTTATAATATGCATCGAGTATTCAACTTATTATAATTTTTATTTACATGTTGGCGTCATGGTTGTAAAATATTTATGTCTTAAAGTTTTTGAAAACATGCACCCTCTTACAATTGCATATACGTTAAGAAGTTGTCGTTGAAGGAGAGTAGTATTTTGTAAAAGTTGTACATAAATTCGATCAACTTATGCCTTCCTCATTCAAAGTCGCTCAACAAAATATGAATATGAATGAATAATATATGAATATGAATGATATGATGATCATTGAAAGTCACTCTACAAAATAAATCATGCAGAAGGCATGTTACAATTTTACCAGGAACTGCTGAATTACAAGAATTTACCATCTTTCTTTTTCCTTTGCATCATCCCAACTGAGTGAGGAGGAAGCACACTCTTTGAATAAAAAAAAAAACCATCATCTTGTTGAATTACAACATATGAAGCTTCAGATTATATTACCATTTTACTGGACTCATCTAATTTAAGAATTTCTAAAATTTCCTCATCATGAATGAATGAAGACCTAGGGAAATAATGCATTTACACTCTTTTCAACCAGAGTTTGGACACTAAATCAGGTATCCATCCACCTTCTCTTAATCCTGTACTGTGTATATTCCAAGTAAGTTGGGTAAATCAACTCAGCCTCAAAATCTTTTATGTTATGGTAGTTGAGGTTGACACTGCATCCATTATCAATTCCAAGTTTACTAATTTGAAAGATTAGAATGGTCTGCTTGGCAAATGAGAGGTACCACAGGCTGCCCTGGTTGTTGGATTGAAGGTAGCCTCAATGCTGCTGTTTTCCAACCCACTTTTATACCAAGCAACGTTACTTATCTCTGTGGCTAATGCGGCCAACTCGTGGCTTGAGAAGGAAGGAGGCTCAGTGTAGTCAAGAAACTCAGGCCCCAATAGTGAGCTTCCGTTAATTTCTTGATTGACATTGCCACAACAGCCATGGCCACATTGGTGAGGCACTAATCTGTCGGTGAAAGCTCCTTCAAGCAACTTGGTGATCCCAAGATCAGGGGCTTGGGTAGGAATTAGCCTTGGAGTTTGCAGTTGGGATTCTGGGACATTCAAAGAACCATATACGCTAAAAGCACTTATCCGAGCCACAGGACGGAAGAGAGTACGAGGATCATTTGCTACATCACTCCGTTGAACTACTTCTTGACTCCTATCCTCGTAGTGATTAGCTTCTTGGTTTTCTTGAGAGCTAACGTCTTTTCCTTCAATTGCTTTCAAAGAATTCACATCACCACATGATTGGGTTTCCTCAGATGATGCTTTTGATTTCCCAGCACTAGCATCCTCCAGGATGTTGCTGGAGTCACTTCTTAACTTACCATGTTCGGCACAACGGCGCCTCAAGGTTGAATTCCAATGATTTTTAATGGCATTATCTGTTCTACCTGGCAAAAGCCTTGCAATTGATGCCCATTTGTTCCCATGAATAGCATGAGCCTGAAGGATAATCCGATCTTCTTCATCTGTCAAGAGTGGCGGAATTATTAGTTTCATTCAGCAGCTACTTATATAAGCATACAACAACATACCCGTGAAATCCCACAAAGTGGGGCGTTAATATAAGCATGAATAGCTATAATTTTTACCTAATATCAGAACCTAGGGGTGACTCCGCTGGAAACTAAGAAATATCTCTAGTTTGATGTAGCACAGCACCAAATCTTTTTTTGAAACTGGACAACACCAAATCTTCAAATATGTAAGCAGAAAAACACATTTCACTGCATGTATAGTAGATGCTTTATTTTATCTTTTGGCTACAAGTATAGATTTTATTGAATGGTACCAAGATGGTAGAAGAAAAAAAAAAAGAAGAAGCCTACTACACTCTTCTTTCTAACATGTCCAATAAATCCATTTACTGGTTCAAACTATCAAGTGAGTCACTTTTACACCAAAAGTACAGAGTTTGTAAACATCTTTTCTTAATTCTAGAAAAGTGAGTTCCCTGCCCGTCAAAGCAAGCCTTGTTCCTCTTCAGCCATATGTCTAGGAATAACTCCCAACATCCCCCCCCCACCCCTCCCCCCCCAAAAAA
>NC_028645.1:5413556-5420852 GCF_001406875.1 Solanum pennellii
CCCCACCCCTCCCCCCCCAAAAAAAAAACATGCTACTTGGCAGGAGCTTTTATCTTCCATATCACCCTCCAATGCCAAGAAGTATCCCACTGACCTAACTGCTTTATCAGAAGTACTTCAAATTCTTGACTGAAAATTTCTTGTCTTTACTTACCAGCCAAATCATGGTATCCATCATACTAGATCAATTTGAATTGTTTAAGAAACTGCAAAATTGTTTAAGCAACTGCCAAAATTGTTTAAGCAGTTGTCAATTGTTTAAGCAACTGGCAAAATTCTTCTATCTCTCAATCATTCAAAATTGCTACTGAATCTTTAGCAGCCAACCAGAGGTAGAGAGAAAATCAGCAATAGTACCATCCTTTTTAGATGCAAATTGCAAAGAGGTTTAATTGTTAATCAAGGGGAAGGGCCTAAGTCCCCACCGTTGAGAAGATACAACCTCAACACTTTCGCTTCCCCTCCTTTAATTCTCAAACAAATAGGAAAGTAGCCTGTGCACTCCCTTTTTACTTCCCAACCCAACCTAGCCTAGGAAAAGTGGTCATAACCAGCATCTCGGTTGGTACTTGGTGGGTATTATTAGCTTTTCGTTAACCCCACATATAATCTTCTAAACTGCAAAATAATCTGGTGTTTCACAGATTATGCTTTATAGTTAAAGAGAAAAAGGAAAATCAAAAATACTACTTTCGTCCCATTTTGCTGGGACGGAGGTAGAAAACATTAAAATGATTGTTGATAAGTTAGTTTGCTGAAAACCATAGTCACAAAAGTTAAAATTTGAATAGTTTAGTTAAATTAGAATCTTAGAAGAGCCATCAAAGGCTCAACACTAGTATGCATAACCTAGTTCATTAATCTGCAGCAACCTATCTGTAGTCAGTAAATAGTCTGTATTATTACATGTGTGGTTTGGGCGCTTAGAGCGATAAAGAGATATGAAGTGAGGATGTCCTTGCTTGCATGGATGAAGCAAAGAAATTTCGAAGAAGTGTACACTTCATAAAGTAAAGCGCAAATCGATACAAAAAGAATCGGTATGTTTAATTGAAAACAAGGACCTTCTGCAATCTCAGTACTGGGATTTCTCTTCAGATTTACTTTAGTCTTCTCAGTTCTCTTCATTGACTTCTTCTTCTACAATTCCTTTCTTTTCTAGATTGGTCTCTCTACTATTGTTTCTCTTTTTTTAGAAAGCGCACTCTTATTTCCCTTCTACTGTGTGCGGAGCCTTCTTCTCCTGCAGTTGGAATTTTCACTTTTAAAACCACTGGCTTAATTCAAAGCCACGTTCTCAAAGCTGAGTTCTTTTTTGTCTCTACTCAAGAGTTATACCATACTGTCATGTATTTACACTTCAACTTTTATAAGACCTAGACCGTTCCATCATTCACTAACTTTGAGTTTCAAGACTAGTGCAAGGACCTACTATTGTATACTAGTACAAACTTAAACTCTTCCTCTCATGGTACAACAAGCAATCTAAAGGTGAGCTACTCTTGACGATCAGTTCGCTACTTCTCAAGAATGGGGGTGACATGGTCGCTTGGCCAGTGAACAGTGGTAAAGATTTGGAATTGAATGCTATGTTGCTAGGACTCTCCAAAAATGCAGCCGCACCGTGTCAAATCCTCCAAAAATGCACTACTTTGATGGATCCGACATGCACCCAGTGGCTTTAGGATTTTTGGAAGAGTATGAGCAACATAGCTCGAGCATAGTCAGATCTGCTAAAACCCCTAGATGTATTTTCAGCTCAAATATGAAAATACAAGTGCAAGCCCCAAATAATGGAAGTAACAGTCTCTTTTACATGTCAAAAATGCACACGTGAGATCACCTATTCACTTGAATGATCCATGACTTAAACCTGAATGCATTTGTACATCTGTGCCCTTTAGCAAGCCCTGATCCAATCTTTATCACTACGTAATTTCCCAAATCTTAAGATCATCAGAACTCTCATGTGGGGTCAATAGCTTCCGTTCAGAATCCCGTTGACCTTAAGTTGAAAATTCAAAATCAAATTTTGACAGTTTAAAGATACAGACTTTGCTGGATCTAAACATCAATACACTTCAATATCCCAAGTGGAAACTACATTTCACCAAAATACAGAACTATGATCAAATACCTTCTGCTTTGGTTGAAACTCCAGACATTAATCATTTTTTTGATTGGTAAAATCCAGACTTTAATCTTGAACACAGGTAATCCAAACTTAGCTAAAGTTAAATATCAACGCACTACAAATTCACAAGTAGAAACTACATTTCACCGGGAATATTCAACTTTAGTCAATACCTCACTGCCAGGATTCTCTTGACCTCAGGTTCAAAATCCAAATACACTTCAAACTCACAAGTAGAAACTACATTTCACCAGAAATATTCAACTTTGGTCAATACCTTAACTGCCAAGATTTTCTTGACACCAAGTTCAACATCCAAACTTTACCTGAACTAAACAATACAAACTACAAAATCACAAGTAGAAATTATATTTTCAACAGATATTCAACTATGGTCAATACTTACTATCAAGATCTTATCAACCCCAAATTCAAAATCCAAAATCCGAACATTACTAAAAAGTAAACATCAATGCAGGATCAAATGACAAGAAGAAACTGAATTTTCATAAAACCCCTTTTGACCAAATGGCAGAACAAAAAACATATGGTTTTCGAAAGTTACCGGTAAAGGGTTTGCGTTTAACAGCAGGGTCAAGCTGATTACACCACCGCAACCGGCACGATTTTCCCGATCTACCGGGAATTCCACGAGCGATCAAACTCCAATTCCTCGCCCCAAAATTGCTTACCAAACGACTAAGTATAGCGTCTTCTTCAGGTGACCATGGTCCTTTTACACGGTCTGCTGTTTTCTTTCTCACTTGGTCACTGCTTCCACTTCCGTCCTCTAGCATCAACACTTCCTCTTCATCACCGCCATCAACACCACCGCCGCCGCCTCCTCCGCCGATGGAGGCATCCCCAATTCCTCCGCCGTGAAAACCATCAACGGCGACGGTCACTTCTTGAACTTCCGGTGTATCTTTTTCCATTTTTTGGGTTTTAAAATTTTGATTTTGTGTAGTTTTGGGTACCCGCCTAAGTACAACTGCAAAATAGACGAAGGTAGGTATATAGAGAGAGTGAAGACAGCTAGTTACTTCGAAATTTGTTTGTTTTTCCATTTTTACCCTTGTAACCTACGTTGTTGCTCGAACTCTTTGGAAATATCGTTCATATTTTTAAAAAACGAACTCTTTGGAAATATCGTTCATATTTTTTAAAAAAGAAACTATGTTTGAAATATACAACACATTCAAAAAAGTTTTATTTTAGCAACTTGAGTTATAGTGCAATATTGAAATTATTCCGTCCTTAATTAATTATAGGTCAGTCTCATATTTGAGTTTTGATATAGAGAAAATTATTTTGAGAACGGTACCCTCAGATTGATCATGTAATACGAGATTCAAATTTAATTAAAGCTATAATTTAGACTCTGAATATCGAATGAAAAATTAAAATAAATATTATTTTTTTTACTTTGATTAATCTAAACTCAATTCAGATAAAGCAAAATTTTAATTTTTATTATTTACATCAAATTACTTGAAATTATTTTTATTAATATGGAAAAATGCTTGATATGTAGAGTATTTTTCATTTTACTATCTAATAAAAGTGAATAAGAAGCAACACTCTATTAATATGTGTGCTTATTGTTCGAAGGATAAAATTGACATTTTATGTTTTTGTAGCCTATTTATAAAAAATTTGGTCTTGTGGACCATTTTAGTCAATTTTGATATTCTTTTTAGAGTCTTCTACGTATCTTTATTTGTTAAGTTATACTTATTATTATCGTGAATTTATAAAGTTGATATTCAAATATTTTTAAATTTTTAATTTTTAATTGAAATTATATTTGAAAACATGTATTTATTCGAATTTTTTAAAAAAGTTTCATGATCTACTATCAAAATCAATATGCATATAAAATAATACCCAACTATAATAAACAAAAAATTTAAAAATATTTTCACTCTAAACTAGGTTTAAATTATTAGTAAGGAGATGGTGCAAAAAAACATAATACGTCATACTTTCAAAAAAATTGTAAGTTACAATCCACCCATTAATTAGTATAGTATTTTATTAGCTAAGCTTAAATTTACATATAATCTAACGAGAATTCGTATAACCAATTTTAATTAATTTAATAATAAGGCATAATTTTCTTTCTTTTAATTTTAAAAGTTCACTAACAATTTTCTTTAAATTCTTGTTTCTCAACTAGCAAACATAAATACATAATTAAACAATAAATCTCATGTAAAAAAAAGGAGGATCTTTATTAAATTTTCACTGAAAAAATAATTGGTACAAAAAATTAAAAAATGAAAAAAAATTTAATATCTTCTTGTAAAAAGAAATTATTCATATATATATATATTTTTATAATAAGGTGTAAAAATAATTTTAGAAAAATGAAGGAGATGGAGCAGGAGCATCAACACCATCTTCAGCAGCACCACTACTCTTCAATTTCTTGTTCTTGTTGCATATGTCTGGCAAGTATGCTCCTACACGTGAATAAATTCAAAATCTCGAAATAATTAAGACGATTATAATAATAAAAAAATGATACATATATATATATTTTTATTGTCTAACAAATTATACATATTTTGTAATATGCGTCATTTATTAGACAACAAAAGTATACATATGCTTTATGTTTTATAATGAGTGATATATCAGCACTGAATCGTAAAGTCATTAGATTTACCTTCACCAGCAGCCAAGTTGAAGTAAAGGTCAACAATATTGGGGCATTGTTGATAACAAGCAGGGGCACATAACTTGGAAACAAATTGAGGCTCAAGCAAATCATCAGATGAAATTCCAAAGAAATTTCTATTAAGACCACAAGATTCAATACATTCATCTGTTTCAATGTGTTCCTTCATGTTTTGAACCATAACTTCTGATGTTTTGCATATGTATTCACTATTAATTAAGTCATCTTTTGGTTTTGTTGCTTTTTCTAATACACACCTTTTTCCTGTTGATGAAATTGCAAAGGCACAATCACTATTTGGTAAACTCTCACATTTTACCTCAGCTACAAAAAAGAAAGAGATTGGTTAGGTACTCGTTCGTTCTGTTTCAATTTATGCGATACAGTTTAACTGAAGTACATATAAAGTTAAAGAAAAATAAATCAATCTATTGTAAATAAATCTTAGAATATGTGTGGCTATGAATCATTCGGTAAAGATAATAAATTAATATTTTAATGTTAAAGTTATTTCTGATAAAAAAATGTAATATTCTTTTTAGAGACAGACTTAAAAAAAGTGTGTCATAAGGAAGATTGATGGAGAGTAAAGTACAAGAATAATGTGCATTAAGAGAGATTGATCAAGAGTGATTCAACTGAGTTCAGTATTTTCAGAATTATTATAAGAAATCAATAAATCTAAATTATATGTTCATGCATGAACAAAGACGAGATTCAATTCAACAAATTGTTTTTTCATAATATTGATTAAGAAAAATTGATGAGATTCGACTGAATATATTATTTTCACGATTTAAGAAATCAAATAACTCACTTTTATATACGGCATAAGCGACTTGGAGGAAAAGGGAACATGTAAAAAAAAGGATCAAAGATGATTTCATTGATGAACCCATTTATTTTTCTTGTTTTTCTCTTTTGTTTAGTTGGGAATTTGATTTTTTTTTGTATATTTTTTTTTTGTTGTTGGAAAAAAGAAATGGAGAAAGAACTTTTTTTTTTTTAGGATGAGTTTGAATGAAGGGTTTTCTTAGGTTTATATAGGGAGTTGTTATGTGTATAATGACCAATAGAAATCATACAAATGTTTGATCAAAAGCTTAATTAGTTACTTTTCTGTTTTAAGCTTTCTTTGGTGAGGATTATTTTAAATATTTGATGATTTTTTATAAGGTCAAAGTTTAAACTCACATGCTAAACTAATTTTTTTAGCATCATTTAAAATATCATTTGGTACTTATGGTTTAATTATAATGAATTTGTCAGTTACACACCTAAATTATGCGAAAATCATATTATCTCTTAAACTTGATATTTTTGTATTACTAACACCCCTAAACTATGCAAGATCACATTGCCTTCTTGAACTACCTAGAATTTTATCACCCCTTAAACTTAATTGTCAAGATTGCACTGATTTTCGTGTCTAGCATCACTACAAAAGCAGTGAGAATTACATGGGGATTTTCCTGGAGATTAATATGAAAATTCGCTGGAAACTTATTTTCATACAAATTTTCATACTAATTCCCAGAAAAATCCTCATGTAATTCACAGTTTTCTTGTAGTGAATTGTGTGATGATTTATTGCATAGTTAAGTGCACTCTTGCACTGATTATCTATATGTGAAGACACATCACTCGTTTCGAGATTGACTTTTATTTCAGTCATCCACCACTCAAATGACCTTTGTTTCAGATCCAAGCAAACATAAATTTATTACCTTCCTCTCGTCCTCTTCACCTTCTCCGACCAAAACGCCTTCATTCTCACTGCCTCCAACAAGCTTCAACCAGCAACTATAAGCGAGAACCAACAACAACAACAAAAATACCAAATCAACTTAGCCAATAAGTCTCAACTATCCTAAAGCCGCCAATTCCAAACTCCAGCGAGATTGTGAACAACTAAAAACAATCAGACCCCCATTTTTCTTTAAGCAACCGGTCACCACCAAAATCCCAATTGGGTAAAATTGAAAATCAACTTTGAACTATGACGAGATTGTAAACAATCAGAAGTCATGCCAACATTTTTTACTTCAATGGAAAGAGTATAAGAAGTAGGAAAAATGAAAAGATAAGGAAGATTAGAAGAAGAAATGGAGTGAAATTGTGGGGATGGAGAAATGTGTTGGGCTTTGTGGAGGCTTGTGAGCCGGCCCGACCCATTACTGAAACCCTAGGTTAACCATTTGGTTTTCCTATAAATATGATCCTTGTATTTGTAATTCTAAAACGAGCACAAGTGAAATAAAAATCCTCCTGTTACAGTCGTGGAGTAGGGAAACCGAACCACGTTAAATTCTTGTGTGTCCCGTTTGTGTTCCGTTTCTCTTTTCTCTAGATTATTTGTGTGTGTTGTGTGTTTAATTCCCAACAATTGGTATCAGAGCGAGGTTTCAACAACATTGTAACACAAACTGTGAGAAATTGTCACCTAGGGTTCTTGTGTGAAGAACTGTGTGCAGGGAGG
>NC_028645.1:5422952-5429394 GCF_001406875.1 Solanum pennellii
GCAGGAGAGAGTTGAAAAAGATTACTAGACATACAAGTGTTCTAAGTGGATGACAGTTGAAATTCTTCAAGCCTCCAAGTGGGAGATTGTTGGGCTTTGTGGAGGCTTGTGAGCCGGCCCGACCCATTACTGAAACCCTAGGTTAACCATTTGGTTTTCCTATAAATATGATCCTTGTATTTGTAATTCTAAAACGAGCACAAGTGAAATAAAAATCCTCCTGTTACAGTCGTGGAGTAGGGAAACCGAACCACGTTAAATTCTTGTGTGTCCCGTTTGTGTTCCGTTTCTCTTTTCTCTAGATTATTTGTGTGTGTTGTGTGTTTAATTCCCAACAATATGAAAAGGTAGCATTAGACTTTTAATCTGCAATTTTGTTACTTCCTCAGTTTGCAAGCTTCCTTTATTGAATTATTAAGATATTCTTTATGAAATTGACATAATTCGATTCAGAAATCAAACAAACTCTTTTTAATTCTCAAAGAAATGTGAGAATTTATACAGACGTAGGCTTGCTTGGAGCACTCTAATTTCTTCAAAGTAACAGCGCCGAAGGCACAACCCGACCAATTTAGGCCAGGAGCATCGCCGACAGAAGGGACGAGATGACCGGTGCATACCTAGGGCGGACCGGCCGGCCCATCCCAAAGTCCAACTACGAGCTTTTTAACTGCAACAACTTAAATATACGTTATTGGAGCTGGAATTACTGCGGCTGCTAGCACCAGAATTGCCCTCCAATGGATCCTCGCTAAGGGATTTAGATTGTACTCATTTCAATTATCAGACTCATAGAGCCCGACATTTTCATTTATTGTCATTACCTCCCCGTGCCAAGATTAGGTAATTTTGCACGCCTGCTGCCTTCCTTGGATGTGGTAGCCGTTTCACAAGCTCCCTATCCGGAATCAAACCCTAATTTTCCGTCACCCTTCACTACCATGGTAGGCCACTATCCTACCACCGAAAGTTGATAGGGCAGAAATTTGAATGATCTGTCGCCGGCACGATGGTCATGCGATCGTCGAGTTATCATGAATCATCGCAGCAACGGGCAGAGCCAGCGTCGACCTTTTATCTAATAAATGCATCCCTTCCAGAAGTCGGGTTTTGTTGCACGTATTAGCTCTAGAATTACTATGGTTATCCGAGTAGTAGATACCATCAAATAAATCATAACTGATTTAATGAGTCATTCGCAGTTTCACAGTCTGAATTTGTTTGTACTTACACATGCATGACTTAATCTTTGAGACAACCATACGACTACTGGAAGGATCAACTAGGTAGCATTCTTCAACGACGTCGCGTGTTGCATGAGCGCGACGCGCCCGTTCGGGTACGATTGGGTCCAAGGCGAGCGCGACAGTCATTCGCAAAGAGCATTCGTTTTGGGCAGATAGGAGCCGGTGAAGGCCCCATGCCCACTACGTCTACCGTATTTGAGAATTCGAGGCACCGCTCGTGGACCACGCCATCGCACGACGAAGGCGACCGATTGAAATTACATAATGCCTAGGCATTGGGTATGCAGCACAGGATTTCGACATCCGACAAGCCTAGATTGCTCTTGATTCGCCACTGAGATGGCATGCGAGTTAGGACGTCGCTGCTCAAAGCAGGGATCCAACCTAACCACACATTCTCAACACCACTCATGCGTACGTGAATAGATCCGTCGATGCACGCCCGACATCCGTTCCGATGCCCGACATGAGATGTCGTGCGACGACGCTGATGCCTTCTTTATAAGGCCACTGCTATACCCACCGTTATGCGCCCGCCGAAGGTGGTTGATAATTTAATCACTGCAGAGATATTAGAGGAAGACTAAAATTCACCCAAGGGAACCTCCCACGCACGATTTATCATAGCATCTGGCCGTACATGGCCTTACGTGCCCCGTGCGTGCGACGCCTAGAGTTAGCCGTAACAGGAGCTCTAGAACTTGCCACTCGCCCGAAAGCACTGGCGTTTCCACACCAAACGCTTATATAGACTAGTCGTGAGAAGTTCCCTCGGCAGCGCACTGTCGCCTCACAGACGTCGCTAGCATGTTTTTGTAAGCGCCCAAAGGCGTAGCACGGACAATCCATGCATGCCATCAAGCGCCCATGTAGCACGTCTACTAAGCCCACAGAACGCCCATGACGTTCGCCTTGTTACGCCTCAGTCGCCCCGCAGACGTTGCCGACATATTTTTGTAAACGCCCAACGATGTAGCACGAAAAAGTCATGCATGTCATCAAGCGCCCACGCAGCACGCCTACTAAGCCCACAAGACGCCTTTGACGTTCGCTTTCTTTCGCCTCAGTCGCCCCGCAGACGTCACTAGCATGTTTCTGTAGACGCCCAACGGCGTAGCACGGACAAGCCATGCATGCCATCAAGCGCCCACAGTGCACGCCTACTAAGCCCACAGGACGCCCATGACGTCCGCCTGCCTTCACCTCAAACGCCCCGCAAATGTCGCTAGCATGTTTTCGTAAACGCCCAACAGCGTAGCATGGACAAGCCATGCATTCCATCAAGCGCCCATGCAGCACGCTTACTATGCCTACAGGACGCCCTTGACCCTGCCTTCGCCTCAGTCGCCCCGCAAACATCGCTAGCATATTTTTGTAGACGCCCAACGGCGTAGCATGGACAAGTCATGCATGCCATCAAGCGCCCACGCAGTATGCTTATTAAACACACCGGACGCCCATCACGTCTGCCTGCCTTGCCTCAATTTCCCTGCAGACGTCGCCGGCATGTTTTTATAAACGTCCAACAGCGTAGCACCGACAAGTCATGAATGTCATCAAGCGCCCACGCAACACGCCTACTAAGCCCACGGGACGCCCATGCCGTCCGCCTTCTTACGCCTCAGTTGGTCTCCAACACCTCTACCACCCTTGTATATGCTTAAGAAAGTTTTACCCATGTGACAGGAGTAGATATTATTTTTCTAGAGAATCATAATGGAAATGTACAACCCAAATATGCACGTTCTAAGGTACAAACACATATTAGCTTTCACAAATCACTTTTATATATAAAAAAATATTTTTAAATTTTTTTTTTACATTTTTAGTTTTTTTCCGAAATTTCTGAAAAATATAGTAATAAATTAATAATAAATAGGAAAAATATCGAAAAAATATGAAATCAACACCAAAAGTTCAGAAATAAATATAATAACCTTCAAATAAAAAATTTAGTATATTTTAATTTTTAAAACGAGACGCAAAAAATAATAAACCGTAAGAATAAATTATAAAATAATGATTAAAAGCCAAAAAAATACGAAAATGCTCGAGAACACTTCTAAACATGTGAAAGTAATGATAGACTACATATTTATACAAATAAAAGATGTTTCAATATCGTACGAATCGTAAAAGAAATGAAGAATGATAAAGACGAGCCACTTGAGGCGGAAGCATTAAGAATAGATAATGGAAAATAGATGAATATGTGTGTTATGCATGAAAAGTTTTTCAAACTCCTTTGATTTATGTATGGCATGGACATCCGCATGTTTCAACTAGAGCTTGGCCAATATCGCGCAAGCCACGGCCGATGCGAGCAGGCCACGGCCGATCGTTGTGTGCAGCATTTTCGACGACGACCAACCGTGTGTGTTGTCCAAGGGCTATGATGGCATGCTACGCTTGACGTCGTTCGACCGTGTGTGCTGTCCAAGGGCTATGATGGCATGCCACGCCCGACGTCGTCCGCCAGTGTGTGCTTTTCAAGGGCTATGATGGCATGTCACGCCCGACGTCGTTCGACCGTGTGTATTGTCCAAGCGCGATGATTGCATTTTACGCCCGATGTCTTCCGACCGTGTTTGCTGTCCAAGGGCTATGATAGCATTGCCAAGTCGACGTCGTTCGACCGTGTGTGCTGTTCAAGAGCAATAATGGCATGTCACGCCCGACGTCGTCCGACCACATATGCTGTCCAAGGGCTATAATGGCATGTCACGCCCAACGTCATCCGACCGTGTATTGTCCACGGTCTATGATAGCATGCCACAACCGACGACGTTCGACCTGTGTGCTATCCAAGGGCCATGTGGGCATGCCACGGCCGACATCGTTCAACTGTATGTGTTGTCCAAGGGCGATTATGCATGCTAAGACTGGAAATGGACCGGAACGGGACCACCGGATCAGAACGAACTGTATCAAACCGGAACGGGACGAGTTGACTGGTTCGTTGATCGGTACCGGGATGAACCGAACCGGAATTACTGAGATGGATACTCGGTTCCGTTCCGTCCCATTATATACCGGATGGAACTGAAACGGACCGGAATGGAACAGGATGGGATAAACGGGATGACACATCTAGTTATTTAAAAAAAAAGATTTTTTTGAATTACGAAAATATGAATATTTTTTTATTTTTCTAAGTTTAGATTAATATTTTTTAAATTTATAATGTAATTTTTTACTTAAGTTATTTTAAAGATATTTTTTATAAAAATTGCACTTATTAAGGTTGCAAGTTAAGTCTAATTAAGTTTTCAAGATTTAAATCTTTTGAAGTTTATAAGTTATTACTCATTATTTATTAATATGTTATAATTTATAAGTAATATTTATAACTTGTAATTTAAATAAATTAAATTTGTAATTTTAAAAAATTAAATAAAAATAAGGATAAAACAATTACACAAATTAAAAAATATCAATTTAATTTATTTAAGTTGTATTATAAATCATAATTTCAACTTACAACTACAAGTAGAGTGCATAGTTTATGCAACCACCTTCTAGGAAGGGTTCTGTTTCAACTAAGTTTCGAATGTAATACTAGCAGTGGATAGTTGGGTTACTTGGATAGTATTTATTATTTAATATAAAATATAAATTATAATTAATAAATATATAATATGAATTAATTAATAAATATTAATTAATCGGAATCGGACCAGATTCGGATCGGACCGGAATCGAAATAAATCGATAACGGTTCACCGTACCAAACCTCGATTTCGTTGTGTTCCGTGTCCCGGTTCAGAATGTCCCGTTGTCTCGTAGGGAACCGAACCGGAATAGTACCGATATATCCCGTTCCGTTGCCCAGCCTTATGCAATGCCACGCCCGATGTCGTCCGACCGTTTGTGTTGTCTAAGGGCGATGATGGCACGCCACTCTCGACGTCGTCCGATCGTGTGTTGTCCAAGGGCCATGATGACATGTCAAGCACGACGTCGTCCAACTGTGTGTGTTGTCCAAGGGCTATGATGGCATGTCAAGATTAAATAATAAAAAAAATATAATCTAGAGGGAGTAATTATTAAAAAAAAGTAAATTATGTTGAGTATTAAAACTCCTGCATAGTTAAAGTATGTATCTGACAATTTCAACATCTTCTACTATATCAGAAGTATCACTTAAAAAGTGGTATCAACCTGTATGTTTAAGGGCAAATTATATTTGTTTAGGGGCATTTTAGACTTTATAGGTCAGACAAAATTGTTACCTGCCATTATCCTAAATACTTAGAAGCAAATGCATCATTTTTTGTGGTCTTTTTGTATCTCTACAAATTTCTCCATTCTTCTTTCTTTTTCGATCATAGATTAATTTTTTGGTCATTCTTTAAGGCCTTTATCAAAATTTTCAAATCCTCTTTGTGTATTTTTCAAATCTAATTTTTTCTTTTTTAATGAAAATTCGATTTCTATGTTGATCAAAATTTGAGGAGAATTTGAATTAGGGCAATAATTTATCTTATTATTTCTCCAGAATTTTTATCTGACTCACTGCTCACTCATCAGCAGTATGAAAATTGTGTTTCTTAATCCAATTTGATATTAAGGTTCCTACAATTTTGTTCTAAATTTGAGCTTTAATAAGGCTTTGAATTTTGAGTAGCCACGAAGTTTCATCAATCAGTCCAATTAATTTATTGTAATAGGAGCTAAATTTTTATGGATTTTTTTACCAAGCTAAGTTTGGGCATGTGCACTTCTCAATGTCTTCTGTGTGATTATATACATAACCATATATTTTCCTCTGTTTCTTATGTAGGATTTGTTGGTATTTTCTATGGAAAGTTGATGAATTTTTTTTTGCTGGCGGTAAGACCGGGCAACGGAACGGGACGTACCGGTACCGTTTCGGTTCGTCCCGTTTCGGTTGCCTACGGGACGGGCCGGGATAGTCTAATCCGGTACACGGAACGGGACGGAACCGTAATTTCGTACCGGTGTACGGGTACCGGTTCATTCCGGTTTTTGTCCGGTTCGGTCCGATTTATTTAATATATATTAATTTTTTTATATTTTATATAATTTATATTTATATTTTTTATAAATTATATTTTATAATTCAAATTTCAAATTAACCGCCCCTGCCCGCCCCTGCAGTCTACAGTCTGCACTCTGCATAAAGCTGCAGTGCACTGCAGCTCCAGCCTGCAGCCAGCCCCCCCGCCCCCACC
>NC_028645.1:5430514-5507729 GCF_001406875.1 Solanum pennellii
CCTGCAGTCTGCACTCTGCATAAAGCTGCAGTGCACTGCAGCTGCAGCCTGCAGCCAGCCCCCCCGCCCCCTACCCTTTTTCCGAGACCTGGACCAACGGCTTTAAACGAAAAAATTTAAAACGGCTAGTTTTTTTTGTTTTATAAATTAGAGTTGTGTGTAAAAATTTTATATACAAATTACAACTTACAAATATAAGTCTGAGTATTTGAGAGAATATATATTTCCAAATTACATTTATATTTATAACTTATTAGATTTAGCAATCACGGATTATAAATTCTAAAATTTCAAATTTTCAATATTCAATTCAGTTCTAAATTCTTTATATCATTTGGTCATTTGGTGTATTTCGGAGGAGGAATCTTCTTCAAATTTCAAGTTTCGACATCAATATTTTAATTTTCATTATAATCGTTTGTTCTTACACAAACGTTTGGTAACTTCCTTCCACTCTCTAATCTTATATTTATTTTTTGTATTTATTATTTAACTTGTAAGTTGTTCTTGTTATATTATTGTTCTTGTTAAGTTTCGTATTTTATAATTTATAATTTTATATCATGGAGTCTTCTAAGAAAAGTAGAAGTAAAAAAGGTCGAGTAGAATCAGTAAAAAAATTAGTTAAAAAAACTTATAAAATTGATAATGCTTGTTTTTACATTTTTCATATGAATAGTAGTAGTAGAATTAATCAATTTAAAGAACTTTGTAATGCATTTAAACTTCCGTTTAGAAAAGTTTCGAAGCATGTAAGAACTAGATGGAATTCCTTTGTATGATATGCTTGAAGTTGCTTATGCATATAGGCTACCTATTACTACGCTATTTAATAATCATAATGCTTATCCTGAATTAAAAATTAATGATAGTGATTGGGATGAAGTAAATGAACTTAGAATATTTTTGAAAACTCATTTTATGATGCTACTAAAAATTTTTCTGGAATATATTATCCTACTATTTCTGAAATTTTAATACACATATGTGAGATTTCATCTATTTTTTCTGAATATAAAACAAATACTTTATTTACCTCTGCTATTGAAGTTATGATTACAAAATTTAAAAAATATTTTTTTCCTATTCCTCAAATTTATTTAACTGCACTTTTTTTCAACCCCGAATATAAAGAATATGTGCAAAAGCTTTAGTTGAATGCATTTATCAGAATTTAGATATTCAACCTGAAGAAGAACCTGATTTGGTGCCTGGCGCAGGGTTGGTGACACTAGAAAGAAGAAAGAGATGCATATGGTATGACATGAGAAATAAGAGAAAAGTTACATAGTGAGGAAAATCTATCATATGGATTGTGTACAAAAGAATTCTTTGACTTTTATATGTTCTCATATATGTAAAATGGTGTTGGTTCTAATAAAACTATTGAAACACAAGATTTTGCTGAAGTTATCTTGGTTGTGTTAAATTGTTGTAAGCTCATTAGAAGATATAATTGTGTTAGATATAACATACATAAGTGTGTGCCACTAAATTCTACACAACATAAGGTGTGCTACTGAATTCATGTTGAATGGATATATACATGGTCGTCATTGGGAGGCATGAGCATCAGTTGGATATATCAAATACAAAATGAAATTTTTTGAATATATCGAATACAAAATGAAATTCTTTGTTTTATTTGATTGTATTATCGAAGTTGAAATTATTTATGTATTTATGAGATCATAACAAAAGATTATACAGTTTAAATAATCTATTAAAATTGTTGGGCCCGTGCGCAGCACGGGCATTATTCATCTAGTATATATATAAATGAGAAAACTCTTATACCTTAAAAGAATCTAATGTGTATTGTGGTTCTCTCAATCATCATAATTAATTGTTAATTTGTTATTCTTTATAGGCGTAATACATAAATATGTCCTTTAACTTGGTTTCGAATTACATGTATGATCTTCAACTTTGAGTGTCCACAAGTAGACACTTAAATTTTTATGAAGTTGAACAATTGTCCTACGTGGTGTCCTATGAGTATTGTGCCATGTAGGACTCATGTGTTTATTTATTTAAAAGTTGGATAGTTAAAGTGCATGTTCGTGCATTATAAAAGTTGAAGGGTAAAGTTAAAATTTGAAATCAAGTTTAGAATTTAATGTATATATTATGCCTTCTTTCTATCTTTCATATTGTTGTAAGAAGTCTAGCCATGTACATAATTACTTATGACTTTTTTTTTTGTTCTGTAATAATGTTTAAGATTTAAAATTTGAAACTTGTTAAGTCAATTATATTATTTCCATAAAATCTCTATTCACTCATTTAATAATTAAAAAAATCAACCAATAAAAATTGAACAACAAATTCCTTGTAAAAGAAGAAGAATCTTTATTAAATTCTCAGTGACAAAAGAATTAGTACAAAGAAAAATTTCAGCAAACCCAAAGAATTAAAACATTAAGTGCAATATCTTCACAAACAACAATAATTGTTTGTAAAAAAACAATTATTTATATATTTTTTATTTGAAAAGGTGCAAAAATATTTAGAATGAAGAAGGAGATGGAGCAGGAGCATCAACACCATCTTCAGCAGCACCACTGCTCTTCAACTTATTGTTCTTGTTGCATAGGTCTGGCAAGTATGCTCCTACACATAAATAAATACAAAATCTCGAAATAATTAAGACGGTTATATAGATAAAAAAAAAGTGATGCATATATATTTTCATAGTCTAACAAATTATGCATATTTTGTAATATGCGTCATTTATTAGACAACAGAAGTATATATATGCATCATGTTTTTTAACGAGTGATATATCTGAACTGAATCGTAAAATTGTTGGATTTACCTTCAGCGACAGCCAAGTTGAAGTAAAGGTCAACAATATTGGGACATTGTTGATAACAAGCAGGGGCACATAATTTGGAGACAAATTGAGGCTCAAGCAAATCATCAGAAGAAATTCCAAAGAAATTTCTATTAAGACCACAAGATTCAATACATTCATCTGTTTCAATGTGTTCCTTCATGTTTTGAACCATAACTTCTGATGTCTTGCATTCATATTCACTACTAATTAAGTCATCTTTTGGTGTTTTTGCTTTTTCTAATACACACCTTTTTCCTGTTGATGAAATTGCAAATGCACAATCACCATTTGGCAAACTCTCACATTTCACCTCAGCTACAAAAATTAGAAAGAGAAGAATTAGATATACTCGTTCGTTCTGTTTCAATTTATGTGGCACTATAATTTAACTGAACATATAAAATTGTGTGACTATAAACAATTTCAATAAGGTTAAAAATGAAATGTTAAAGATAAATCATTTTTAATTATAAAAATATGACATATTTTTTTTAAGACTAATTAAAAAGAAAGTGTTATATAAGTGTTGCATGAAAGGAGATTGATCAAGAGCGGTTCAATATTGAGCTCAATATTTTCATAATTATTATTAAGAAATCAATAATTCTGAATTCTATGTTCATGCATATAAAATGTGCATGAACAAATACGAAATTTAAATAAATACATTATTTTCACGATGATTAACTAAGGAAATCATTATTTTTTTAATTCTTTATTTATGTACATTAAGATTAATGCGCATGAATTAAGACGAGATTCAACTGAACACGATATTTTCATAAAGATTAATTAAGAAAATCAATAACTTACTCTTATACACAGCATAAGTGACCTGAAGGAAAAGGGAACATGTCAAGAAAAGGATCAAAGATGATTTCATTGATGAGGCCATTTGTTTTCTCTTTTATTTTGTTGTGATTTTTGATTTTTTTTTTAAATTTTTCTTTTTTTTTGTGTTGGGGAAAAAATGGAGAAAGAAATGTTTCTTGGGTTTGTGAGGTGAGTTTGAATAAATGATTTTCTTGAGTTTATATAGGGAGTTTAGGAAGAGAGAGGCATAATTTAAGATGTAATTTATGACTTAGAAATCACATAATTGTTTGGTCATCCCCTTAATTAGTTCCCTTTTCTTTTTAATTTCTGTGGTGGGGATTATTTTAAATATTTGATGGTTTGTTTCCAATTTTTTATAACAAACTTTGAACTCACATTTTGACTTTTGAGAAATTAAATACTTTTTTTTTTAGCATATTTAACATCATAAATAGAATGAACTACAATATTTGTATCACTTTGAAGATTGTATCAATTGGTATGTATCAAGTACATATCAATTGGTATGTATCAAATACAGCATGTATTTATATATGGGCAACTTTCACATATAACAAACATAAATTTTATATTTATATGCTATAGCAAAGTTTGCATCATTGTGCTCTATAGAAAACTTTTATATGATTCACTTTACATATACAATTGAAGCGAATTGTATAAAACGAACTGTATAAAACGAGAAAGAGATAAATTATATACAATTTGAATTGTATAAAATGAGAAAGAGAGAAATTATATACAATTTGAATTTGTATAAAACGAGAAAGAGAAAGACAAAAAGAGACTTGTGCAGGGAAGATACAATTGAATCGAATTGTATAAACGAGAAAGAGAAAAATTATATACAATTTGAATTTGTATAAAACGAGAAAGGCAAAAGAGACTTGGTAGAAAGATATTTGTATTTTATAATTATAAGTGTATAGGACGAAGATATATGTATTTGCATGCGTTTATACAATTTTCTCTCGCTTTATACAATTAGAAACACAATTTATACAATTCTAATATATAAAGTGTGGGAGGCGAGCGACAGGAAGCGAGCAAGAGAGGGAGAGAGGGACTGACAAACAGTTTACTATGGAACACAAACAAATCAAAGGATAGTTACTATATTTATTTTATATTATTAGTTTGTCATTCTATACAATTATCCCTTTATATATTGCGGGTATATACAAATAATACAAGTAATACAATATGTATCAACATGTATGTATTAGGTGTGCTGTATTGAATACTATCTGTACTAGCATGTATTTATGTATTATGAATGAATAAAAGTAATACAGGAGCGCATGTATTTATTGAGTACATCATGTTTTTATGTATTTTTGTATCGAAAATAAATACAAGTAACACAATATGTATCATGTTGTATTTCTGTATTGCGAATGAATACAAGTGATAAAAGAGTTGAATGAATGCAAGTGATTCAACTTTTTGTATCAAACTTTAATCGTTAGTACAATATGTATTCGTCAAATACAATCTCTATATAACATCTCTTTTCCAAATCTCGATCACCTCTCTCCTCTCTCTCCCAATCTCGATTTTTCTCTCCTTTTGTTATGAAATGTCAATACCTATATGTTAGGACCGAAAATAAGCAGGTGTAAATGCGGAAGCTAGCAATGCAAACCTCGAAAGACCACAAGTAAGAAGACAACGAGAAATATATCAAAAGACACAAAGATTTAACGTGGTTCGGTCAATCGACCTACGTCCACAAAGGAGATGAGCAATCCACTATAAATATGAGAGTACAAATACAGAGGGAAACAACCTCAACCAAATTCACTCAGAATACATGGGAGGTTCACACAAGTGATAACGTATCAAACTTGTGACCCATAAATTCTCCCTCTAACCAAAACTCTCAAATCCCTTAAGACTACATTGTGAATGCTGATTAAGTTAGAAGGAACATTACTCTATTTATAGAGTCCTAAACCTTTTCCTACAAGAAAAGGATTAGTCAATCAAAAACCTTTTCCTAAAAGGAAAACCTATTTATGGTAAGAAATTTAGGGCAAATAAAATCCAACACTATACTATAGCTACAAAATTTCTAATTAGACCCAAATTATAGTCATTTCTGAAAATTCCTCCACTACAACAAAAACAACTTTTAGCGGCAATAAATAGACACATTAATAAAGAGTGCTAAAGTCTTTATCAGCATTAGTTAAGTGTCATTAGATCCAATGTCGCTAAAGCCTTTAGTGACACATACAAAGAATGCTAATTGCCGCTAAAAATATATATTTAGCGGCAATTGCTAATTAATTGTCGCTATTTTTAAAAAAACTCATTTTTTTTATGTAGTGCTCTAAGAACAAAACTTTGCAGCTAGTAGTTGGTCCAGTCAAATTTAAAGTGTGTTTTAATACATAAATTGTGATAATTTAAGAAGGAAACGAGAACACCTAATAGTTGAAATGTGAAAATAATAATTCTAATGTGTTTTTTGATCATTAATTCTAAAAAAAATTATAAATTTATGACATAACTTACTTAAATAGTGACACCAAAATCAAGCATGTGTGTGCAAATAATAAGAATAAGATAAAAGTTCCAAGCCCAAACTAATATGTCACAATAATCCTTTTTAATGGGCCAACACCTCCAAGTTGTTGAAACTTCAGAATATACTCAAAATTCTGAGAGCCAGGATTATGTCATATGTAGATTTTCAAAGCTTAACCACAAATTGAAGGAAAAGATTTCCATGGAGAAGGATAAGTGGGACCCACTCAACACAAATCTTCTACCAGCCTTACACTTTCTAAACCCCCACCCCACCCCCTACCCCCAAGAAAACTAACTACCAATGAGCCTCAAAAAACAAATCTTTGCAAACAAATATAACACAATGAACTTGTAAACTGAGAAATTTTAGTGATTTCAAGAATCCCAAGAAAATCACAATGGCAGCATCAGCAGCCACAGCAACAGCAACAACTTCATATTTAAGTGCTCTAGACAAAAAGACTCCATTTTTATTTGCCTTAGACAAAAAGACTCCATTTTTATGCTCAAAAAACAGCACAAAGAGAAGGTCATTTAATGGAGGAGTTAAGTGCATGGCAATAGAGACAGCTTCAGGTGTTACACAAACCAAGAAAAAGAGTGGCTATGAGTTACAAACTTTAACAAGTTGGCTATTGAGACAAGAACAAGCTGGAGTTATTGATGCTGAACTTACCATAGTAATTTCAAGTATCTCAATGGCTTGTAAACAGATTGCTTCTTTGGTCCAAAGAGCTGGAATTTCTAACCTTACTGGAGTTCAAGGTGCTGTCAATATTCAAGGAGAAGATCAGAAGAAACTTGATGTTGTCTCTAATGAGGTTTGTTTGTTACAATTCTTCTTATAATAGCTCAATAGAAACATTAATACTCTGTCCCTTATCATATGAAGTTATTTAGATGAGTTTAACTTCTATATACTGACGATCCGAGCACTTAAAATATAACTAGTAATCCGAAAATATACTCATGTCGTCTGGTAGAATGTATAAGAATAGTACTGAATAAGGTGTATTAGTAATACTGGTACTAGTTATTTTTTTTATCCACTGTTTGGTTTGGTGTATTAAGGGTAGTTTTGTCTAGAGCCATACTTATACATGTATTAATAGCTCTTGTATTGCTAATATCGTGGTTTACTATGTATTAGTTATACACCCTATAATACTGAATAGGTTACTCATACATAAGTTGAAAAACCTATCAAGCAAAGGATTAAATAATACTACAGTTAATACATGTGTTATTTTCTCTAATACATCCTATCAAATGACGAATTGTGTTCACTGTCAGTGTATATAAGTTACCTCCTATTGGATTCAAGTTGCATACATTGATGGTGTGAAGAATTTTTACACTACCTGTTATGGAAGGTCCTTATTCTTTTCTTTTTTTTTAAGGTTACCATATCAGGCTTACTGTGAAGAGTTAGTTTAATCTGCTTGTGTAAAACATCTATGGAATGTCAATGTGCATAATGTAGACATTCGTAGAACATTAATACACTAATGATTTTGGTTTCTGAAGGTTGATGTTTGATGGATTGAACAGGTTTTCTCGAATTGTCTAAGATCAAGTGGAAGGACTGGGATTATAGCATCAGAAGAAGAGGATGTACCTGTGGCAGTGGAAGAGAGTTACTCAGGCAACTACATTGTGGTGTTTGATCCTCTTGATGGATCATCAAACATTGATGCTGCTGTGTCTACCGGTTCTATCTTTGGAATATACAGCCCGAATGATGAGTGCCTAGCTGATCTTGGAGATGATTCCACGGTAATTACCAAACAAGATATCCTTCCTTTGCCTCTAAAAGAGAACTCTTAATAGCTAATGTAGTGTTCTGACTTGTGACAATGTGTTATCTTTGATACATAATGCACCGAGAAGTAGGATCATTTACTGCTATGCTTCTTATATCTGTTTGATGCTTTCAATAGTCAATTGGACCTCTGCTGCATGAATGTAACTTTTCCAGTGTGGTTGTGAGTTTTGGCATAAGCCAAAATCCATTCATTATATGTAAAATACTTTAACGACCGATTCACCAATGTCTGTTGAATATTGCAGCTTGACAATATAGAGCAGAAGTGCATCGTGAATGTATGTCAACCAGGGACAAACCTTCTTGCAGCAGGATACTGCATGTACTCAAGCTCTGTGATTTTCGTACTCACCTTGGGAAATGGCGTTTTTTCCTTTAACTTGGATCCAATGTATGGAGAATTTGTTCTGACTCAAGAAAATGTCCAAATACCAAAGTCTGGAAAGATCTATTCATTCAATGAAGGAAACTACCAGCTCTGGGATGACAGGTTGAAGAAATATATCGATGACTTGAAAGACCCTGGCCCTAGTGGCAAGCCTTACTCTGCAAGGTACATTGGTAGTTTGGTAGGTGACTTCCATAGAACTCTTCTATATGGTGGCATTTATGGTTATCCTAGAGACAAAAAGAGCAAGAATGGAAAGTTGAGGCTTTTGTACGAGTGTGCTCCCATGAGCTTCATTGTGGAACAAGCTGGTGGCAAAGGATCCGATGGTCACCAAAGAGTTCTCGATATCCAACCAACTGAGGTAAAAAACCCCAATAGCTAAGTTAAATCTGTTATTAACAAGTGAGTATATATATCAGTCAATTGATTTGGTATTTCTTTTGTTTCTATCTTTGCAGATACATCAACGAGTTCCATTGTACATTGGAAGCACAGAAGAAGTTGAAAAATTGGAGAAGTACTTGTCTTAATTCCGAAATCAAGACGAGACTGTGAATTTGTAAAATTCGAAAGAAATTATTTTCACAAGTCTAGGAACCAATTGCTAAAGCCATTATCGGTTCAAAGCTTTGCGGTGATTCAATTCATAAAACAATGTAAAGGTTTTTCCATATCTAAAATCTGTCATCCTCTTTCTTGAAGTGTTTGTTCACTTTTTGTTATTTCTGTTGAGGTATAAAAGGATACATAGACCAACACAGAGTACCAGAAACTCATGTAGGGTACTAATTTCATACTATAAAACAGTGTAACTTAGAAAACTAACAAAAGAAGGGGTGAATCCTGAGGAGCTTAGACCAAGAAGCTGCAGTAATTAAGCATGTTGAACTTCTTTTTTTTTCTTTATTGAACCCATTTTAACAAGTAAAACCATGACAAAAAATTCATCATACTACTAACAATTATCCTCTGTTGAATTTTTTGTTATCATGACATGTTCCATTCAAGTTCAAATAATCCATCCTTCAACATAGAAAGTACACAAAGGTGGATGTCAAATAATGATTCGATAACAGACCATAACAATAATCAGATATTTCTCATAATCAAATTTGCTATAAGCTTGGTCATGTCAAATATATTTATAAAAATTCCCCTAATATGCTTAGACATAAGCTATATATAATCAATATACTGGCTAGGCCTGCAGTTGTTAATTCTATGGAAACAAATCCTAATCCAGTGCACTTACACTTTTTTGCTAATGAATGGACAGTTACTATGTAAAACTAAATTTGTGTCATAGTCATCTGTGCAAGTGTTCGTCAATTTCTTGCACAAAGATCTTCTAATCCTTCAAGCTTCTGATATTTTTAACTGCAAAAATGAAGGCATGGAATAGTATCTTCAGTTTGTGCTTTTTGCAAATTGAAAAGGAGAAAATAGACAGTTGAAAAGTTACCTGGGCTTAAAATTTGGATGCATTTGGTAACTGATTTTGTAGTGGTCAGAGAATCTGAACCTGAATGATCAAAGTGAAAAAATCAAAACTCTTTCAATGACTTCAATGAAACCAATCCAGTCTAATTCATAGTCAAGAATCTCCTTTTACCTAGTACATTCGTGCCTTGCTCTGAAAAGACTTCAGTAACTGTCGAAGAAATATGAGAAGTCATCTGGTTTGAATCAGTATTGACATTTCCTGATTCATCAGGTGACCTGTGCATTAAACATCAAATGGGGACTCAGAAACCATGCCTAATCTTGCATTAGATCAAGGAAACTAAACATAAATCTGGACAAGGCAAGTAACTGTACCCTGAAAAAGAATCTGGGGAAGAATGCAATGTTGGCTGGCAAGAATGATCAATCCCCTCTCCATCAAGGTCAAAATCATATAGTAGTTCAGAAAGATTAAAACCCACCCCTAAAGCATCTAAACTAGACAAATCCATGTCAAAAATATCGCCTTCTTTCTCAGATTCAGACGTCGAAGTCATGTCTGGGCCAGCTGCCATTTCTGAATTACATGGGATGTTATCTGAGGCACCAAAATCCAGCCTACTTTTCACTTGATCTCGCCTAATAGACCTCTTCATGTTGTTCTTTACTGGAGAAGTTGTTGAAATGCAATGATTTCTTTCTATGGAGTAAAATATTTGTTTGGAAGGGCTCACTCGAATTGTTTCTGACGAGATGATTGTGCGATTCGTGGCAGTTACAAGAGACGGTGTAATATTTTTGGTGGAAGTAGCAGTTGAACAAACGTCCACTGGAGAGATAGATTTGTCAGTCTGGGATGAAGATGCTCTTGGCGGTGTTTTTGGGCCAGAAGAATTAGTTGGAGGGGACTGAATTTGCTGGCTGAACAAAGACTTGACAACATTAGATCCTTGAACAGGTGTCCTGTCAGATGCAGTAGCAGGATCTGATAATTGAACTGCAGAATTATTCACAATGTTGTTTTGTTTAACAGAGCTAGTTGGTTGTACATCTGTACTAGGATCTGCAGGAAAGTACGATAATATCATGTCAAATATTAAGTACATTTGACATGAAGTGACAAAAGATCAACTTCAAATGAATTTACCTTTAAGTGGCAGCTGGTTAGTGATCAAGTGTTTACGAGATCTCTTGGCAATTATGGGAGCTGCAGAAACATCTTTGAAGCCTTTTCTTTTTGAGGTTGATGGAATGGAATTTGGACTAGAAAATTTCATGGTATCTAGAGCAGTGTTTGAAGGCATTGATGCTGACATCAGAGCTCCACTTGTGTGTGCAGAATAATAACCTGATAAAAGTACTATAGTATAAATCTTCAAGTAAATAGTAAAGTAGATGTCCAAAATCTGGCACAAATCAGTAGACTAGTTAACAAGGACATCCAACACAAAACACAGCACTATCTTTCTATGAACAAATGATGTACTATTTCTTGAATGTGATCATGAGCAATCAGTAACAGCTCCACGATCCAATCTTTCTTTTGGAGGCTTTACCTTTTAGGGATGAAGATAGTTTTGCTTTAAGGCCAAAACTATATGCTGCATGTCTTCAGTTGGGAACTAGATGCAGTCTAGAAAAACAGACATTGTACATCCCATTGCATACAAGTAATGGTGGTCACACGAATGCAAGAATAATTCAGGAGGAATATGTAAAAATATTAAGTTCTTTGCCTGTTATGGTTTATTGAAAGAGAATTAGGATCCAAGATCCTCTGTTGCTTCCACATATTAGAGAATGTGCAAGGATCAAATCTCACTCTAGTATCTAGGAATGGCTTCTGCAGATACATTCCTAGTAATGAATATGAGCGCAATTGAAATTCCTGGGGAGTTATATGCATTTCTATATATCTTCTTATTTTCTTTTTTTTGAACTATCACTCAGAACCTACTATCATATATAGTAATGTGTGTAATAGCACTCCAGACCCGCTATTATAAGATCCTAAATCAACCTATGCAAATTAGTACTTATAGGTGGTTGTTTCAGTTGGATGTCAATCCTGTTACATGAGCCAAAACAATCTCATTGGGAAGATGAATAAGTAGAATGTATATTGACAAAGATAAAAGTGACAGGATTTGCTGTGAATCATGAAGTCTCACTCATTTCATGGAAGTCCAAGAAACAGAATACAGTGTCGAAGAGCTCAGCAGAGCAAAATACATTAGCATAGTTTCAGTGGTGTCTTAGTTAATATGGCTTATTGGTTTATTCAAAGAGTTAGTTATCTGCTATTGAACTGGCTATTGCTCCTTAAAGTGATAGAAAGACTGTCCTTCAGATAGCAGCTACTCCAGTGTATCATGCAAGGACAACGCATATAAAAACAGATTATCATTTCATCCAGGAGAAAATACAAGCAGGGTTGGCGATAAAAACTTGGAAGTAATACATCTAACTTGTTTGAACCTTCCATGTACCAAACAGGATAGTATCACATACAACGACATAACTTATACTGAAAAGCATTGATATAAACTAAGAAATTAATTCAGAAAAAAAAAAATAAACAAAGGTAGAACGCATACCTGAGGTTACTGGGGAAGACCCATTAACAGTACTTGGCAAAGCACCTGTTTTGGGTATTGAAGAAGAAGCACCAACAGAGGAAGGCAGGGTCAGATTCGTGGTAGCATTGTAAGCATTCATAACATGTTGCATCCCGTTTAGTAAATTCTGAACCCGTGTTTTTTCGTGATCCAATCTACACTTCTCTTGATCCATGAACACTTTCTGCTCTTTCAAACTTATGTACTCATCCAACATATCTCCTAAACTCAATAAACTCCTTGGCGCCTATTCATTATCACACACCCAAAAAAAAACAAGGATTAATCCAAGAAACAAGGAATCAAGGAGGCATTTGGCCATGAAAATTGCAAGTATTCAAAAAAGTAGTTTTTTTATAAAGTGAAAATGGTATTCAAAGATTTAAGTCATGTTTGACAATGAATACCAATTGCAAATTTAGTTATTTTGTAAAAAGAACAGAAAGCAGTTGAATTCCGAAATTTTCACAAATTTTATAATCAAACATGTCTTCCAAAATTCTATTCCGAAAGAACGCCCCTTTAAATTTATTAATTTTCTTGAATAAATACATACATATTATATGATGCACTCAATGAACATAAACCCTCGATTCTAACTCGAACCAATTAGAAACACTAAAAACACTCATAATCTATCCAAAAAACAAGAACATATAAAATACATTCATAAATCATACCTAACTTCAAATCCTAAATCCATCTCCATAACTAACATAACATCAATTCATTACCGATACATCATGCTAACCCACTCCTAATTAATCACAACATTCATATACACAAATTGAAATCCTAAACAAAAACAAATCAACATAATTTTAACCTATATATACCTCATTAACAGGAGACTTAGCGAGAAGATGCGAAGCTTCGGATCGAAAAGTAGTTCGAGTTTCAGTGAAACTATTGTCAGAGAGGTATCGATCGACGATGAACGCAATCTGCACCGGAGTAACCTTTCCTTTACCGATGTTTTCGGTTTTTCGAGATCTGCTTTGTCTCCCCATTTTCGGTTTCTGCATCTGAAAGAAGAAAACAGAGGGAAAATGTATGAAGATTTTGGAGGGAAGAAAAGCATTTGATATTTGTAAGAAGTGAGAAATATGGAGGGAAAGGTTAAAAAATAAAAGAGGGAACATGAGAGAATTTGTAAAATGAGAAAATGCGCGGGAGTATTCGAAAATTTTAGGAGGAAAAAAATAAATATATACCATCCAACATAACATATTATGAAATGTAACTCAATATATAATATTAGTATATAATATGTGTATGCAGTATATATTATATACTTAAAAGGACGGTGTATCCTTAAGGATAGTGTCTTCGACACGCCTCAAGTTATGAGAATTTCCTACAAGAGTTTATGGTGAAGTACAAGTTTTCGTAAATGTTTGTGATGAAGGTACTTTTCGTAAGAATTTACAACACATATTATGTTTTAATGTATCCGAGCAACATATTTATGCATTTGAAATCGTATATAATTTATCCGAGCTACATATTAATCTACCTGAGCTTCAATTATTATATCGGATTTTTAAAATTTTTAAGAGATTAATGTAATAGAAACTTATTAGGGATGGATTGTAATTTCATATCAAAACTATGAACTTTATGTAATTTACACATTTTAATAGTATCAAGCTTTCCCCATATTTTCACATGTCATAATTTAAATAAGTTATGTTTCACAACATTATCCTACCCCAAAAAAACTAGGATAAACATTTAACATCAACCATTCAACTAAAGTTGTCAAAAAGGCTGGTTCAGTCCCATTCGATTCAAGCCTCGTGGATCAAAGAATTTGACGGACTATCCTTTTTATTTTTTAAAAATCTTTTTCAAACGTATAATTCTATAGCATCAAGAATATGATTTTTTTTTCAAATCAAATACCGTAAACAATGGTGTTGTTTTAATATTATTAACAAAAGATCTAGTGTGATTAACATATATCTCGCATACCAGATACGCGAGATAAGAGAGTGACAAGCAAGATGGAAGGAAAGCGAGGGTGCAAAATTTGTCTATGTATCCTAGATACATGTGAATCTACTTAGAAAGAGTATATTTAGAACGAATTAACTTAATTTTGAATCTCTATACTCTGATATACATGTATCTAGACATACCAAAATCTGGTAAGATTAATATTATATTATAAAGTAACGTGTATTTAAGTAATTAGATTATATACTATTAAGATTATTATAAGTAATTGTTAAATAAAAGTTATGAACTATGGACCGACCCCGTTCGAGCCTCAAGGGTCATGGACTTATATGGACCAAATTTATAAGATCTAGTTTTAAACTTATTTGAAAAAATCTTATTTCAATCCTACCCCAATAACGAATTGAGTTGGGCAGGCGCCATGGGCTAAGTCCGTTTACAATTCTACGTTCCACCTTACATAATCTTATTTGTGCAAATCTCCCAAATTTTAGGAATGGATAAATTAGTAAACTAGTCAAAAATCTTAACATAATTAAAAACATTCATATTTTAAAAAAATTAGTAAAAATGTCAAAATGTCAATATTTTATAAAAATATCGTGTATCATAATTTAAACCCTATTTTATCTCACCTTAATTATACCTTTTCCAACTCATTCTCTCTCATATGTTTTTTTTTCTATCTCACTCATTTCTCTTTTCCAATTCTTCTTCATTTTTCAATTTCACTTCTCTTTTTCGTTCTTTTCATTTTTTTTCTTCAAAAATTGGGAAATATATGTCTAAAGATATTCACAACAATCCTTTTGATTAAGGTATGCATCTTCATATGATTTTTAGATTTGTTTACTATTTAAAAAAAATTCAAAAAATTTGTTTGGAGTTGAGATTAAATCGATCAACGCTCATTTAGGGTTTGAAAACCATAAAATCACTCTCTAATGATTGAATCTAAGAGGATTACAAGTGGTATGCAACTTAATCAACAATTTTCTAGCGATTTTTCATCTAATTTATATATTACTCAAGAAATAACGGATAATATAGGATCCACTGCTAAAATAACGGAAGAAAGACGATCAAAGAGTTGGTGTTTGCATATTTTTGTATCACTATTAATAAAAGGAAGAAAAATTGGGTGTAGAAGATTTCGAAAACTTATTGAAGACCAAGTTGAAAAGAACAATTTTCTATTAGTTTGTTTTGCATTTGTAGTTCTTTTTTAGAATTTGATATTTTTTTTTCTCAATTTGTATTCAATCATTATGTATGCTATCAATATTTGAATTAATTAAAAATTAAATTTGTATGATACAACTATAGTTTACATAATTGCGCTCCATAACAAATTTTCTATCTGCTATAGAGCTCATGATTTGTTTAATTCGCAAGAAACATCTATTTTTATACAAACTGTTCAGTTTTGTATAAATTTATTTATACATTGTAATTTGTATACTAAAATACGTATTTGTATAGTTATAAGTGTATAGGACAATAATATATGTATATGCATTTGTATATTCATTTTTCTCTCGTTTTATACAAACATAAATGTATTTTTTACATTTTATACCAAAATGTATAGAATGGTAAATTGTATATCGAAAATGACTAATTATATATCGAATCAAATAATAAAAATGAAATATTTGATACGAATTTCAATTAAAATAAATTATAATTATTACATTTAATATGAATTAATGATTTGTTATTTCATACAATTTTCCTTTGGGAAAATTGTATATAATAGCAAACTAATTACCTAAAATAAATGGAATAGCTAGGGTTTGATTTAATTGTGCTCCATAGCAAACGTTAGCTAAAATTTGCCAGCGTCTCTCTCCCAGAAATCTCGGTCGCCACTCTCCATTCTCGCTCGCCTCTCTCGCTTTATACACAGAAGTATATAATTTTGTTTCTGTTTTGTATAAAGCGAGAGAAAACTGTATATACACATGCAAAAATATATATCTTCGTGTTATATACTTAATTATACAATTTACAGACATTTTACTTCAAATATTGTAGAGAAAAAGGTCAACGAATTATACAATTGCGAATTATAGAATTGCAGTGAAATACAATTTTCTCTAGCTTTATACAACAGAAGTGTATATATTGTGTTTTTGTTTTTGTATAAAGCGAGAGAAAAACATATATCTTCTTGCTATACATTTAATAATGCAGCGAAATAGGCAGTGAATTATACAATTTTGCATTATACAATTGCAGTGAAATAGGATAGCGAATTATACAATTGCAGCGAAATAGGCCAGCGAATTATACAATTTAGGCCAGCGAATTATACACTTGTATATGTATAGCGAATTATACAGTTTTATGTTTGCTATGGAACGCAATTATGCAAAGTTTGCTATAAGATACAAATATGAATTTTTTGGTTGCTATATGTGAAAGTTGCCCTTTTCCTTTTAGGATTCAATAGTAGGAATTGGGCTGTCATCCTTTTAGCCCATTAACCCGGCCCATGAAATAAAACTGGATATGTTACCATATAACCACCACAAGAAAATTTTCTTACTTTTTCTTGAAGAAGATGAAGCAAGCTATACTCTCATGGAGTCATTGTCCTCCATTTCTTCCCAAATTATCACCAATCTCCATTTTACCGAAAACCCAAAAAACCCTTTTAAGGGTTTATGCAACTGTGGAGTCACCTGAAGAGAATTTGCTAACAGCTAAAGAGAGAAGGCAAATGAGAAATGCGAGAAGAGAGAGTAAAACAGGTTACAGTTGGAGAGAAGAAGTAGAGGAAAAGCTTATCAAGAAACCTAAGAAGCAATACAAGTCCTGGACTGAAGAGCTTAATCTTGATAACCTTGCTAAATTGGGTCCTCAATGGTGGGTTGTTAGAGTTTCTAGAGTTAATGGTCATGAAACTGCTGAACGGATGGCTCGTGCTCTTGCTAGGAACTTTCCTGATATTGATTTTCAGGTAATAAAGATTTTTGCTTTATTGTTTGGTTTGATGGTGAAGTTCTTAATTTGGTGGTTTTGTAATTACTTTTGTGCATTACGCCTGAAATTAGAAAATCAACTCCTGAATGCATTCGAATTTGATGTCAATATCGAAAAGGTCAAGCTGTCTATTTAGTTTCCACCATTTGATAGGAATCATTAGAATTTAGTTTGCACATAATTTAGCTCCAACTAGCAAACTAGCTTAGTTCAATCATGAAAAGCATTCATTCCATTAACATGAATATGAAGAATGTAAAATGTTCAAGTATGATGAGTTATGGATGTTCATGAAAATAGGGATGTCATAGGTTTCCAGCAAGAATGCGTTTAGAGTATACAACAACTACGCCTCTGTCCCAAACAAGTTGGCTCCGCACATGATTGCTCACTGAACATGTTTCTCCATTTAAGCTTTAACTCATGCCTTCATTATACGGTGCGTTTAGAGGATAGTTGTGGAAAAATATAGTTTGGAGGAAGAGAGTAGGAACTAGCAAGGCGAGTGAACTATAGGCCTTAGAAACAGTATTCATTTTTTCTTTGGATAATTTTGGTGCCCGAGCCAGCTTGTAAGCACCTCAGTTAAGCCACCCACCATTACCTATAACTTCCAACCAACACAGATACTGGTATGACCTACCATTTCCCCCCTATTACAGTATTCATTTTTTCAAGTAGACGAGAGCGTAAGAGAAGTTCGTGAAGCCCCCTCATAGCAGTATATATATAGTTGCAGAGCTTGCATAATTTCCAGTTTCCATGGAACTTCCAGATCATTTCTGTTGTATCAGAATGGAAGTCGTGGACCTGAAGATAACCATATTATAAATTATAAACAGGCGTCTATCAGTTTTTGTATTGCTGTAAAAATTTTCCTCCAATACTCGTCTCAGTTTTCACTATTGATTTCCTTTGCTTGAAATCATAGTCTTTGTATTGTTTGTGTGTGTGTCTGTGTTTGTGGTGGTGGGGGGAGTGTTCAGTTTGCTTGCAATCATGATTGATTCTGCTCCAACCAATGAGGGCTTCCCTATTAGTTAATTTTAGGACAGTTGGAGGTTGGATTACCTCGAAGTGCAAGGGTATGAAAAGTATTTAACTAATGTAGGAATTGATTTTTCAATATTTTTTGAGTTTTGACTGACTGTAAAAGTTTCTGCAGGTATACATTCCATCTATACAAGTCAAAAGGAAATTAAAAAATGGAACACTTTCAATTAAGCCAAAACCCCTTTTCCCAGGATGTGTGTTTCTGAGATGTGTACTGAACAAGGAAATACATGATTTCATTCGAGAATGTACTGGAATTGGAGGCTTTGTTGGATCCAAGGTTGGAAATACGTAAGCATTCATTGTTGTCCCTATCACAAATAACAAGTTTACAAATATTACTTCTTATCATCTGTGGTGGACAGAGTTACCCAATACATGTGTTGGTAGGAGGTAGCAGGTACCCTTGGAAATAGTCGATGTGTGTGCAAGTTGGCTCGGATAACATGGTTATGAAGAAAGTTTACAAGTTTTACTCAGTCAAGAAAGAGAGGTCTTTGATTTGTTTGATATGTCAATGCAATTTTCTTTGACCTCTGGGAACTCTGTCTTTTAAACGAACAAAGACCCATGGTGTATGTGTCTGACCCAATGGAACATATGTCAATTAATATATTAACATAAAATGAGTGGAATATCCTAAGCTAACTTGGCCTAAGATTGGAATTTTTCATTTTAAAATCACTTGCACTCTAATTGTGTATAGCTTATAAAATGTGTTGGCCTAAGTTCAGAATATTTTTACTTAATAATCACTCCCTATATAATTATGTGTAGCTTGTAAATGTGTTCATTCAGTCAGCTACTATAAGGTCTTTCTGCGAGATTGGTGATGAATGCTATTTCTGCTTGACAAAATTTCAGAATACTTACCAAATTTATGCTAATAGGTCAAGTGAATTTTGCAAGGATATCTAATTACTAGCTGCCTGTAGTTGATATCTACCATTTGGTCTCTCTTGATATGAATTTTCTGTTACTTGTGTCTACGTACCCATTTTATTATTTAAAGGGATAACTTACAACATACCTGAGGTCATTTTTGATTTTTCTCAGTTGCTAAAAGTGTAGAACATTTGCAGAAAACGGCAGATCAACAAACCCAGACCTGTTGATGAGGATGACCTGGAGGCCATATTCAAACAAGCGAAGGAAGAGCAAGAGAAAGCTGATCAAGCTTTTGAAGAAGAGGAACAAGGAGAAGGAGGTTTAGATTCCAAGCTGACAAAAAACTCTAGTATAGCTACCCTTGACGACAAAGTTGTGCCCAAAAAACGAGGAAGGCAATCTAAAAAAGCTTCAGACCTGCTTGCAGTTGATGCGTTGAGAGGATCAGATGATAAATCTTTAGTACCAGGGTCAACTATCGAAGTTGTGTCCGGAGCCTTTGCTGGATTTTCAGGGATTCTCAAGAAGGTTGATAGCAAGGCAGGATTGGTATGCCTAGAACACTATCCTTGTGTTATTTCGGGGTAGGGGAGAGTGGGCAAGGGAAAGCATAGTTATAAAAGTCCTGGAGCTCAGCCAAAAAAAGAGAAAAATTTGAGTTAATAACAGCTTATGTCTTCAATTTTTCCTAACATCACGCTCCCCCGCCCTCTTGGGCCTCTTCCCCCCTTGCAATGCAAAAAAGATAATACTTTCGTTATCTCCTTTATCCTGTACAGTTTGAAAGCTTATTGGTGCTAATTGCTCTCGCTACGCAGTATCTTTCATTTTCTGTATGAGACTGTTCTTCTGTTACTTCACCCAAGCCAACTGAAAAATCAAAGTTTGTTCTTGACATTTAATGTGGAATTTTTCTTGCAGGCAACTGTTGGATTTTCTCTGTTTGGCAAGGAGACTCTAGCTGATATAGATGTCAAAGAAATTGTAGCAGAGGTTGGCTGACCTGTTTAGGCTGTGGATACTTTTTTGTCTGAGATGGTAAGTCTTGCACTGAGTGATCACTATTCTAAAAAATGTTGGTGTCCTCACTCAAGGTTCACATTGTATGTATGTAGAAGATGCATTTGCTCACTGAAATAAGATGTGATGTCTTACCAGGATAATGGTGTACCTAGGGAATACCAGGCTAGTTTAAAATAAGTAGTTGTTATCCTAATGTTCGCGTGATTTCGTCTTTTCTAATTCTTCTCCAAACATTCTTTTGGCCCCATGCTGATATATTTTACACTGTATGCTTTAATATTTCTTATGTGTGGCATCCTTCCTCATTTGATAATATAGCCATGTAGCAAAAAGATTGGCTGGCATTCTTTTTGGGCCAGAGAATGCAAATGTGTGATGGAGATTATATGTTAAGCCCAAGACTAATAATTTATTAACATGAATGTCAAATATATGAACAAAGAAAAATAGAAAAATAATTATGATAAAGTGAAATATCAATTGTTTAGTGTCGTCTATTCAGAAGAGGTTCATTGGCAAGGAAAAATATGTATTAAACTTGATGACGACACTGAAACCGCACATTGAGTGAGGTAAATCGCTCAACATGTTTTGAGCCTCACTTCAGGGCTTAAGCACACATATGATGACACTGATGTTATGTGATCCAGAAGCAGGACAATTCAGCTTTGTAAGGATGATCTTACTCATTTTTGAAGTTATTTTGGGGTTAAGCGTCAGTTGGAGGAGGATTTATATTTTCCCTATTAAAGAAGTGGTCCAAATGGAGGAGCTGGCTGGGATTTGGGGTGGAAGATTGAATAGCTTCCCACAACCTACTTAGGCATGCCTCTGGCCAACAAGCACTACGAGTTAGTTATCTAAGATGAGATTATCGAGAAGACAGACATGGAACTCTCAAAGTGGAAGTAGGAATTAGATTGTTTTTGATTAATGCAGTATTAGATTCCTTACATACTTGTGTGATGTCTATGTTTCCTATTCCAGTTGGGCTGGTAGATAAACTTGACAAGCTCAGAAGGGACTTTCTATGGAATGGAAATGAGGAGGATAAGGGTTTTCATTTTGTGAAATGGGATGATTTCGACTTGATAAGAATCAGGGGGTCTTGGTATCAGAAATCTGAAATTACACAATAGTTGTCTATTGATGAAGTATTTATGGAAGGAGGTGATCATGAAGAAATATGGACAGACAAGCCAATGATGCACTGATGAAGTGGTCAACACTTATAGTCTTAACAAACATGTTGTCATAAGGTGGGTGATGGCACAAAAACTATGTTCAGAAAGGAATCCCGAAACGGGCAAGTGCCTTTGATGACTATTTTCCCGGATTTATTTTCCATATGCAGCAATCCTGAAGCGCTTCGCCACTGCGTCAGACTCTTGGACTCCTCAAGGGTTGAATATATATATGCTTCAAAAGGAACCTAAATGACTGGAAAATTGATAGGGTGGTTGATCTTTTGTAGGAAGTTGATAAGTTGAGAGACACTTCCCAGCCCCAAATGCAATCAAGTAGAAACATACCAATGACGGGAGGTTCTCTATTTAACAGTGTATAAATTGGAAGTTTTGGGGCAACCAGGAGACAGAACAGGTCCGTGGACAAAGGTATAAAAATGTCTTGTGCCATCCAAAATCAAGTGCTTCACTTGGTTAGTGACAGAACAGCCTGCTTCACTGTTATGAGGCTGCAGAGACCAGCAGTCATTTGTTTCTGCATTGTAAAGTGATAGTCCATCGATGGTCCCTTTTCTTCAGCCTCGCCGGTAACAATTGGACAATGTCAGAACGCACATCAGATCTTCTAAGCTGCTGGATCAGGAGAGGAGTAGCATGTCCCAGAAGAGATGGTGTAGAGTAGTTCCATCATGTATTTGGTGGACAGTGTGGAATGAAAGAAATGAGAGGTGTTTTGAGGATAGATTTAATACTTTGCAGAAAATTAAGTGGAATTGTATTGTAAATTTTTATTTTTGGTGTAAAAAAGCAAGTGTAGAGGATACAATCTTCTAGACTCTATAATTAGCCCTTGGTTCATAGCTCTCTGTTGATAACTTTTTGGAGATCTGTATGTTGAGAAGTACAACTTACCAGTTTTTCTTAGAAAAAGAGATGAATCTCTATAGAAAAATGACAGTACAAGCTGGTTGAACTTCCAAATGGTAAAATACATAGTAGACCTACCAAAAAACTACTTATAAGACTATAATAGTCCTCAGATGTTGCTTTAGAGCTCTCTAACTTTAGAAGATTTCTCCATTTTGCCATAAAACATATACAAAGGGCCTATATTTCTTTCTCAACCCCAATTTCCTCTATCGATGTTCTTTGGTGCAGTATATTTACTTATCTTCCATCATATATGTTTTGTTGTTTCATGATGATTTCTATTGCATTACGACAATTGGATTTGACTCCAGGGACAAGCAAAATATTATGATGAGTCAACAGTAGGCAGCAGGATATTAGAGCAAAGATCTACAAGTGATTAAAGCTAAGGCATGTTTTGAGCTAATTTGCCTAGGGGATTCCACAGTTAACTTGGGTATCGAACTGCTGCAATTTTGATGGAGTATACTGTTGCTGAAGAATGAACATTCGGGTGCAGATCAAATGTCTGTAAAGCTACTTGAAGTTATGCATGAATGTGTCAAATAAAAGAGGATGAGAAATCTTCTTCGCAGCTCTCATAAATGGAAGTTGTCTTGTATTATTTTTCCTTGTGGATGAACATACTCGTGTTTTTTTCTCTTTGTAGGCTGTATTCGAAGTCTGTCAATCTGTTATGAAATTAGTTGCAAGTTGTCGGAGTTTAATCTATCATCCTAAGTATTGGACTACTTGAACCGTGTTTATACAGCTTTTTCCCTCGTAGCTCAATATATCCTTCAGTTCATATCAATTGGTATCAGAACCGTCTACGGTTGTGTAGTGCTCCTAATTGCAAGGTATGTTCTGATCTCCAGTTGGAAAGTATGGAATTTTATGCAGGATTTATATAGCAAGGTCTGTTTTGATCTCAAGTGTGACACAATTGTAATTGTGTTCCAAGATTCAATAAATCTGGAAAAGTTGGTTTAATCATACCTCTCTGAAGATGTTCTTGGTTACTGATTGATCATTGTAGGGGAATTCATCTCAGTTTATATATGTTAAAGGTATATTACAGTCAATTCTGGCTTAATTAAGTTCCAATAAAGAACAAAGGAACAATATCAAACATCAGATAACTAATATTTGACTTACTTTGAATCAGAAAAACTTATCTGCATTTGATGTTTATATCGGAATATCTTTTCTTTTTACCATGGTTAGCAATGAAACTGAAGTTAGAATAAGAATCAATTAACTATGTTTAGCTATATTTATTGAGTTGGTGTATTATATATTGTCTTTTTTTTTTCTTACTAATTTTGATATGTTTTACTTGAGCTAAGGATCTATAGAAAACAGTATCTTTATCTTCATAAGATGGCGGCAAAATTGTGTATGCACCGCTATCCTCCTAAGATTTTACCTATGAAATTATATTGAGTATATTATTGTTATCGTAAAATTGAATTGAAGTTTTGTAAAAAGTAATTCATTTTTTCATCTCAAAGGTAGTGTCATTGCCTTGTTAGTGGAGTTGTGTGATTGACCAAAAGAATGGGAAAAGCAAAAGAATGGATAAGAAGAAGTGGCACCACTTTACAATTTTAGGGAAGAGTAGTATTTTATTTGAGAAATTTACATAAATTCTATAGCGTTTAGAGTTTATTATATTTTATTCTTAATTTTTTGAAAATTACAAAAAATTGTGCGTGACATTCGAATACATCTCAAAATGTTCTGATGCATTGTATTCTAATTTCGAATATATGTTTTAACGTCCTGATACATTGCGCCTTGAATCTGAATACATCACTTAACGTCTAGATATATCGCGTTAACTGATGTATCTGATCTATACATTGAGTAAAGTAATGTATCCGAGAACATGAGAGAATAAATTTTTTTTGTAATACTTTTCAAATAATAGAAAAGTTGTAAAAATACAGCAAATTAGTTATTTATTTAGATAATTTTTCCTCTATTGAAGTATAACCAAAAAGGGCTACTGCTGGTCCACTCTCCATCTGTTTAAAAAACAATTAATAGGCCACATATGATTTGTCCATATCATGAAATTTCAAAGTTCACAGAAAAGTTTTTGCTTTTCAATATTCTTTTTTAATTTTTCATCCACTAAAAATCATATATAGTTAATTAGTCATTAGAAAAAGAGAGAACAAATACATAGTAGTAGTACTAGAAGAAGTTGTATCACTACTAGAAAATAAGGAATTAGCGACTGATAAAATTTAGTAGCTAAACAATAAAAATCTCATGTTAATCCATTTAGCTATAGATAGCGATGTATTATAAGAAAATACAATTGGTTGAGATCTATTTAACGACGAATTAGCTACAAATTACTAACAAATTTAGTTGGTAATTCCATGTTTATAATAGTGTATTTTATAAGATTAGCAAGAGAAAGAGACAACTTAACTAGTGCTAGCTAATGTGTTTTAACTAATCACACTGCTACCCTAAAAAGTAGGTTATCCCATTTGATACATACAATTTATTCTTCTTTTTCCATCCCCACTTTTGTTTATTTTGTTTTGGTAAATTAATAAAAGCACAAAGTACTATAGTTTTCTATGCTATGACATCATTATTGCCAAGCTATAGTTGTATATTTTTGCTCATCGTTCACGTGAATTTATTAATTTTTGCTTCAATTTTATAAATATTTGATGATGAACCTAATTGTTAGCTTCCGAGGTAATCCTGAATTTAAATGTGTTTGAAAAATGCAAATGGATGGAACTAAAATCTTAAAAAGAAGTATACACTATGTATTTATTACTAATAGCTTTTTAGAAGAAATATTACGATTAAAATCAATAGGTGAAGTCAAAAGGTTCAAACCGTGCGGGATGTAATACAGTATAAATATTGAGTACAAATAAATTTTTACCTCAAAATACATAATAAACAGGTTTTTGTTCCGTTTATAGAAAACTCAGGATGGAGAAAATTCAATCACGCTCGATATTCACATCACATGATCGTGAAGTACGACATGCATTTTTTTTTAATTCTATGAGTGTGTTCATATAATCTCTAATCTTGGTAAACTAGAACCTCAAAGAGTTGAACAACACGATATTTTAACTCGCTCTTCCTACCTTCACTATTAATTAGTAGTTGCAAGACTCGAATTTTAAACCTCTGTCTGCTCTGTTATTGTGAATTACGTGAATCATCTCGTCTGAAGACTTTTTATTTATTTATTTTTTATTTTATTTTTTACATTTGATTCACAATGATATACAAATGATTAAGAATTGGCCATATTGGAGAAGTCAAAAAAACAATATCTAAGTTAAAACTTATGAGTTGAAAAAACCCATAACTCAAGTTTTTTTTTTTCCTCCAATAATTATAAGATGGGCAATGGCAACAGCAGTAAACATAAATAAAGAAAGTGACATTACATAGTGAATCATGTGAACCTAAGATAATGTTTTCATGTAATTTCAATGTGAAGTTATTAGGACAACTTGACAACAAAAAGAATTTATTTTTGGATGCTTTCTGTAAAAAGAAAAAAATTTAAGATAATAAAATTGCTAAAGTGAAAGTAAATACAACTAGTACTGTCTACTACGTGTCTGACAGACGTTTGACTATAAAATTTCGAAATTCAATAACTATTTTATGTTCAAATATTTTTTTTTTGAGAAAAAGTGAAAACTATTTAAGGTGAAGCGAACACTTGATTTTGGAAATAAAGAAAGTTTCAAGAAGAAGTGTTTTAACTCTCTTTAATAAGTGGATTAGACGCAAATTTAAATTAATCTAACTAATATATATAAATGTTAAACACTAACTGGATGCGTTCGTACACCATATATATATGTTCTAGTCGAGTGAGATATTATAGATTTTACTACATTTCTTCTTGTTATGGTGATTTAAACTTTGATTTTGTTTGTCTTATGGACTAACTTTTTAGATTAAAAGTTAATGTTGTTTACGAAATAAAACTTGTTAAATTTGAACTTCAATTCATCACACAAATGGGATAGTAAATTATTCAAGACCGCCTATTTTCAAAGTCGTTCTTAAGCACTACCCTCTACATCGAAAATCAAATAGATGAGGAGAGAAGAAATGATTAATGACAGAGCTAAAAATTTAACGAAAATTATAGAAATTTTGTTTCTATTTGTGTTATGAATATAAAAAATTTTGCGACCCCTTTTCTATCTAACTAACGTGTTATTACATGCACCCAAAAGAAGACAAATAATTGTAATTGTTGTTTAACGTTTCCTGCCAAACATTTGTAGTGTAGGTTCTGACTTTCTTCTACCTTGATAAGTCGATTACGTATTAATTAATATTTGATTGATTAATTTGAGATTTTTGAAAAAAATATTATCAAATTCATTTTTCAAGTCTATATAGAGTAAATATTTGTAATCAGAGGTTTATATATATATATATATATGATTCTACTAAAAGCTATGAGCATTTAATTAAATTACTCTATTTTCTTTTAAAACATAAAAAATATAATTTAATATTCATAATTTGTCAAAACGCCCAAAACGATTACACTAATTTTTAGAGTGGATGAAGTATTGTAAAAATATCATAACTAAAGAATTTGATGTGTATATGAATTTTTTTTTTTAAAAAAAGCTCTTATATTTAGAATTTGATCATCTAACAAAACATGCTAGTGTGATCTTCTAATCAATAGAATGTCCATTAATTATGAGTTTTAGCTATTGAAATATTGTTATTTAAATATTAATTACGACCAACAATTTATTTATTTTTTAAAAAAGTAATGGTAAGTGTAGCTTATTATATGAGATATATATGATGATTTAGCTATTATATTTAGCTCAAAAAAATAATTATTTTCTATTATTAAGAAGGTATTAGTTTCTCTTCCAAATTTACATTTATTTAGATAAGTTTGATTTTCTCTTTGTATCAAATTTTAATTTTTTTTTGAAGAAATCTCACCTTTTAGTTTACTTATTATCATTATTTCCTATAAGTTTCACAAATCTTCAAAATCCTTCGTTTTTCTCTTAAGTCAAAAATTCATTAATGTATCCGATTCTCTTTTTAATGTATCAGTGCATGTATCCAATCATCTTTTTAATGTATCGTTGCTTTGATTTTTTGGCCATTAATGTATCTGACCCTTCCATTAATGTATACGACCCTCTTTTTAATGTGTCATCGCATATACTCGACTCTATTTTTAATGTATCAGTGCTTGATTTTTTGACCATTAATGTATCTGAATCCTCCATTAATGTATTCGTTTAAGGAATTTCTATAATTATAAACTTTTACTCCCTCCGTCCGGTATTGTTTGTCATGATTTCTATTTTTAGAGTCAAACTATAAAAACTTTGACTAACATTTTAAGATGCATTTTTTCATCATATTAATATATAAAAAATTGTAATTTATAGTACTTTTCATATAGTTTTAGAATATCTAATTTATTTGTTAAAAATATCGAATTAATGTGATGTAGTTTACCTTTGAAAATTAGTCAAATTGACTTTCGATAAGCACAACATGACAAACATTTCCGGACGAAGGAAGTAAGAGGTAAATTATAATTTTACCTTAAAAGTATGTGATTTATGTAATTTACCATATTATATGAATATTTCTTTTGTTTCAATTTCTCAAGCTTAAAAAAAAAAACTCATATACAAATGGACCACATGGAATAAATATTAACAACAAAGTCATAATTAAGATTTAAATTTATGATATTAAATGTTTCTAAACTCATATAACACATTTCATACTTTTGATTCCTAACATTTTGTTATACTTATCCATTATAGCTATAACATATATACAGAATCAAAACCAAAACTATTAGTTCAAATTAAACTTGTTCGATATGAACTTATACTATACAATATACATCCACCCCTAGTCAAAGGGATTGTAGGATTTACATATCGTAACACGTAAGGCACTTTAAATGCATAGTGTAATTTGGTGCAATAGAGTTGTTCGATTGGGTGGTTGAGTTATCACATCAAAATAACTAGATATTGTCTCTCATGGTTTTGTCAATAAATAATGTCACATGAACAATGTAACTCTTATATAATTACAAAGAAGAATCTAATTTATTATGGTACGTACAAAAGTAATTAATTATATTGTACTACAAAAAAACTTGTCAACCTACTACAAATTGAGTATAGTAATTATTCGATTAATTAATATGTTTTGAACTATACGTATATTTTCAAGGGATAATGCACAAGTACCCCTCAACTTATGTCTGAAATCTCAATGACACGCTTATATTATGTTAAGGTCCTATTAATAATTTTTTATTCCTTTTTGACCAACGTGACACTATCTTGTGGGCCCACCGCTGATTGACTTTTTTTCCAAACTAGTGCCACATAGGCCGAAAAGGGATAGAAAATTACTTATGAAATAGATTCAGGAGGTGATAGGACCTTATATAGTATAAGTGTGTCTCTGTAATTTCGGACATTGATTGATGGGGTACTTGTGCGTTTAGAAAAACAATATAGTTTATCCAACTCACACTTATAGTATTTATGCCTAGATAAAATGAGATTGCTCGAATAATAATCTGTATTCCTTATATTCGAGTCATTAAGGAAGAAAGGTTCTTTTATGTTTGTGTAGAGATGTATGGACTCAACAACTTCTTTTAATTTCATCATTTCCAAAAATGAAATAAAATATTCATAATGATAGAAATTATAAATAAATTTAAAAAATTCCATAATGACAAGGAGTTGTTACAAGAAGAAAATCACAAAAATGAGCTTAAGCCAAAGCGAAAGTTCGTTAAATATCGACAGTCAATCGTCTCTTTCACGGCAGAGGTCCACTTTGCTTAGCTGTCTACTCTCACTGTCACCGTGCCACGGATTCGATATATGTTTATTTTCATCTTAATTTATATGATATAAATAAATTTTTTTAAGAATTAATCAAATTTTAATATGATTTATAGGTATTTTAATAGTCATTACTAATATTTTCTGTTTAATTATTAAATGATATCATATGTTACTCCTTTTGTTCCAATTTATGTGATACTAATAAAATTTTGAGAATAAATTTAATTTTTTTTTACTTTTAAAAGTATTATAATTATAGCAATTAGTATTTTGACATCGTTTCGAAATAATCTATGTTATTTCTTCTGTTCTATTTTATGTGATATCGATAAAATTTCAAGACTAAACCAAAGTTTTGACATGTGTTTTAGATATTTAATTGTTAATTATAGTAATTTTATATTATTTTTTATGCCATATTTTTTTTAAATATAAAAAAACAAAACAAATAAATTAAAATAGTAAAATAATAAAAAGCTTTTTCACCAAAATGCCCCTGAAGTACCTGAGCATACATGTTGACCTACTACATGCTTTGACACTTAAACATTCTCACTCATATATTAAGAGGGCATTTGGTAGGCTGCATTAAAAGAAATAATTTATATATTATATATGGTATAATTTAATATTATATTTGGTAGGAATGTGAACCTATGTATAACTAATTTATGAATTATTTATATATCCTACATTATATTTATATGATGTATTATCAATACCTTCCATTTGGACGTATTAGTAATACATAGGATATAATACCATGGGATAAGCACATAAAGACAAAAATATCCCTCAAATCTTTTTAATTTTTATTTTTATTTCTTAATTTTATGTTTTATATATGTACTAGTAAAATTATTTAAATAAATTAGTTTACAAATTATTTAGAGAGACTTATTTGTAACTAAATATATCTAATTCAAATCAATACAAATTTGAAATGTGAGTTATTTAACATTTACTAATTAAAAGACAAATATATCACTAATTATTCGTATTTTGAACAATTTAAAAAAATTACATACATATTAAAATTATAACTTGCAATTTTTATGTGTAAATGTATATGGTTTATTCAATTTTACAATTGTTGACCGTCTTTATAATTTTAAAAGTAGTTGGTTTATTTTTTTTTGAATTTAAAATTGATAATTTATTAGTGATCAATTTATTAAGATGAAAATTATTTATCCTCAAATAATTCAAGTAGAAAATTGAAATCATGACAACAAAATTATTCTTCTCATAGCTAGTTAAAATGTCATAAAAAAATACTTTTCGATAATTATCTATCTTGACCCATTACATAATAATTTAAGGGTATAATTGGAAAGGAGATTTTTAAAGAATTTAATTTCAAACACAAGTTGGGATTGGAAACAATGAACCAAACAACTTGATAAAAATAAACCCTGCATTACTAATCCCTGCATTACTAATCTCTGCATTATTAATCTATGCATTATTCATTTTTGTACCAAACGACCCCTAAGTAGTACATATATGATTTTGGGGAAAAAATCTGAAATATATCCGAACTTTAATCGAAATTGTTGTAATAATACCAAATTTTGGAAAGGACTTTTTATCCTCTGCACTATTCAATAATGTATTTTAAAGGTATATATATGCCCACGCGAACATCATAAATATTGCATAATTATAAATAGTAACGTGTCCACGAGGATACATATATACCTTTAAAATACACTATTAAATAGTGCAGGAGTAAAAAGTTCTCAATAAAATTTGATATCGTAATAACAATTTCGACCAAAATTGAAATATTTTTCAGACCCTTTTCCCTATGATTTAAATTAGATATGATATATAAATGTGTATTTTGACTTAAGATCTCAACCAACATTTATGTCTTTCAATTTTATATATGTATAAATAGACACTTACACTTTATAATATTGAATAAATATATACATTTTCTATAATAGTTATGTAAATTTGATGTTATAAAAATAAGTTTTTATATGATAAATATATAAAACTATACTTATATAGTTGCATGGTATATAGTCCAAAAGATGTATATATATATATATATTTATAGAAAATAGACCTTTGTGTATATATATATAGATGAAGGAGAAGACAAGGCATGCTCACATATACTATAGTATTTATTTTTTGGGTCAGAAAAGAAAAAGGTTTATAATATAAAGTTGGCACAGTCCACAATACAGTAAAACACACCCTTCTCATACTTTTGGCCAACATTAAAATGAAAAGAATCTCTTGCTTTTTAGCAACCCAAAAACCCTTTTTCCCCCCTCAAAAAATAAATTATTTACTTGAAAAGCTTCAACTCATTAATTAACACAACCTCTCAAGACAAAAGAAAAAAATATGTGTATATATTTTATTTTCTTCAAATTTCATTAGTATGTTATATTGTTGTTATTTAAAAAATGGAAAAGGGCATAAAATACCCTTAAAGTATTGAAAATGGTATAAAATTACCCTTCATCCACCTATTGGCTCCAAAATGCCTTTCCCACCCACCTATTGGGTCCAAAATACCCTTGTCATCCATCTTTTGGTTCAAAATTGACCACTTATTTAACGGTTTTATATTTAAACTATTTAAATATTTTTTAAAATACGTGGCGTTCAGCTATTTGTTATAATTTAACTTATTAGTGTAATTTAAAAATCAATCCACTACCCACCCATTACTAATTAAATCCCTCTAAATTAATGAACCCGTCACATTATTAATGCAAGCTACTGCCAATTGAGTGTTTTTAAAAAATATAGAAGTAAATTATCATACATTCAAGTGGCTACATAAAAATCACCGATAAACTTAAAAGTCTGACTATGTTCATCTTAATTATTCTTACGTCTCAATTATGTGATGTTACTTCATAGGTAACTTTTTTTCAAAATAATATATTAAAGGTTTTAAAATAAATCATAAATATTTATAAAATTATATTTAAAAAAAAGTGTATGAATTAATTCGGGATATATTATTTCTTTACTTTTAATCATAAATTTCTAATTTAATTTTGAAAGAAAATGTCCTCCTAAATAGCGGCTCAACCTAAATTACACCTAAAATAATTTTTATACAACAAATATTACTTAAAACCCAAAACTTGTGACCTCTTGGTATTTCAGTGCCAGCTATGTTTCTAATTGTATGGCTGTAAAGTATGTGGGTCTTTTTAGCAATTACATACTTTCTCCATATTTACTCAAATAGCCCTTCTACTTTGTACTTTTGTAATTTTACTACCTCTTTTTCTGTGTTTTGTTTGCACTACTTAATATGCCCTTTATATATCTTTATATGCAATCATTGTGTTTATGATATTTTATAAAAAGAAAAAAACATAATGCTTAGAAGGAAAAAGTTTATGAACAAAATACATGCTTGTGTCAAAAGCTAATAATTATAAATTGATTTACTTAAATCCAATTAGTGTTTATGTAGGTCATCTAATTCTCTTAAGTTATAATATATTTGGATATGTTTTTTTCTTTTAACATCTTACTTTAACTTTAAACTCAAGTCTTATATAGTTTTTATTCACTTACTTTGGCCCCTAAAATCAAAATTTACCTTGATTGTCTTCTAAAATTCTACGTAATTTACTGATTAAATATTATTAAAACAGAATGCTCTGCATTCAATCGCACCGTAATAACCCTAAATTGATCTTCTTCCAATTGCAGAATGAAATCCAAACAAACAATTGATAACGCTTGAATAACTAATTCATCCAATTCTTCCATTACATAAGGGGCAAAAATTGCACATTATTATATAAAAGAATTTTTGGATTTATAAAAATTAAATAAGGTTAGGTTTGGATATACAATTACTAGAAAAATGAGAAAAATTACTAGAAAACCATGCAATTCCCTAGCTATAATATATATAATCTTATCATCCAAACAAAACAAAAAAACTAGAAAAATGAGAAAGAAATTTCAAAGGTAAACAACATAACTTTCGTACTAATTTCATTTAACTACGAATTATGAGAAGAATTATTTAACTAGAAGCATTTTAACGACAAATTTTCTTTATAGTGTATTTTACTTTTTTTGAAATTTACTTGTGAAATTATACCGAATATGTTCTGCTATTGTATTGTTTAGTGATTAAAAAAGTAAAATTTTACAATATAGGAGGACTAGATATGACAATATGATAAAAAAGGAGGACTATTATCATAAAGAATCTCATTTTATATTCCCTCAAATAAGCAACCAATTGAAGAGAAGTGTATCAGTCTAGTTGCAGAAAAGAGTAAAAACTTATTCAATTTTCACAACCTTCAAAGCCAAATCCACCACTCCCCATCACCCCCCACCCCCCCATCACTCACCAACCTCTATTACCCATTTCCCCAAGCAATTCCCCTCTACTCCTTTCTCAATACTCATCTCAAACCCTAGAAATTCTTTAAGATAAATACCTCAAAATCATATAAAAATTTAATCTTTCTTGAAATTCTCTACATGGGTTCATTTAAGAAGAAATCTTGATAAGTCCCAGTTGAAAAAAGAGTACAAAGTTTACAGCTTTCTAGCTAAAGTTAAGCCAAGATCAAGAATGGGTACTTTGTCAGCTTCCAGGTATCTTATGGTGTTATTTATCTTCTGTTTTTACTTCAGAACTATCCAATCTGAGGAAAAAATGTCATTTGGTTTTGGGGATTTTGGTAAAGATTCAGACTTTGAGTCTCAGATTGCACTTTATGGTGATGCTAAGGTTGTTAATGGTGGTATACAAATGAGTGGTTCAATGGGTTTTAGTGCTGGAAGAATCTTGAACAAGAAACCCTTTAAGCTAATTGACGGAAATCCAAGAAAAATGGTGTCTTTTTCTTTGCATTTTGTGTTTTCGTTGTCAAGAGAAAATGGGGATGGATTTGCTTTTGTGATGGTACCTATTGGATATCCTTTTGATGTATTTGATGGTGGCTCATTTGGGCTATTGGGTGATAGAAAAATGAAGTTTCTTGCTGTAGAATTTGATACATTTATGGATGAGAAATATGGTGATGTGAATGATAACCATGTTGGTGTTGATTTAAGCAGCTTTATATCTGTGAAAGTGAGTAATGTTAGTTCTGTTAAATTGGGACTAATGAATAGTGGTGAAAAGATGCAATCTTGGATTGATTATGAAGCAAGTTCAAAGAGATTAGAGATCAGGTTGAGCAAATTAGGTGACATAAAGCCAGTTGATACATTACTTTCTTGCCCTATTGATATGTCACAAATGTGGAAAGAGGATGAATTGTTTGTGGGGTTAAGTTCTTCAAGTGGGAATTCCACTCAGAAATGCAATATCTATTCATTGAGCTTTAACACAAGGACTGCACCTCATTGGATGCACTCAGAACCCTTAGATCCACAAGCATTTGTTGAGAAAAAAGAAGAGATAAAAGTTCATAGCAGAAGTGATTGTGCTTTGAGGATTCTTGGTGCATTGCTTTTCGGTACGGGATGTGGAGCATTAGGGGCATTAGTTGTTGTGATTGTGTGGACTGTGTTAGGGAGTAGAAGGCCAGTGGCACCAGAGGATCATCCTGCAGTAATGGAACTTCATAAGAAGGAATTCGACGAGTATAAAAAGTTCATAGTAGTTGTAGATAAAGCTATGGAAGATGGTAAGGTTAAGAATTAGGTAAAACTTGATTGAAGTGGGAATTTAGTTTTGTTGGTTATGTAAATCATCTTTTTTAAGTTTTGTGCTTTTTGTTCTTGTTATGTTGTGTAGCTGTAATTTAATGATTTACTATCCAAAGTGTACTAATTGCTCAGTATGGTCATTAAAATACAGCTTCAGATTGGTAGACACAAGTGTTAGTAGTTCATAATATTTTCAAGGTCTATCGATTTTGATGTTATCAAATTTCTACTGTATTTTACCCTTTGGAGTGGCCCAGTTGTTTGAGTTTAGGACTTCCGGAGGTCTCAAGTTCAAAACCCCTTGCCAGCAAAAGCAAGGGGTTTGCCTTCTGAGTCGAGCTCGTTGCACCAGACTTGCCTAGTGTGTGTTACCTCTCCTATGTGGTTTACGAGCTATTCCATAGGAGCGGAGTTTTACCCTGTGCGCACCCAAAGGATAGCGGAGCTGTGGGTTTCCCTTGTCAAATTTTTTTTCTTTCTACTGTATGGTTTTATCCACAATTTAGTGTATGGAATGTTATGTTTAGTAGGGTGGATCAAAATTGCATCAATTTATAAACATGTTGGATTGCTACAATTTCAAGTGAAAAGAACAAAAATGCACATCCCATCCCACAAGATTCAAGCCCTTCAACGGGTTAAACGTGCCATAAATGGGCTTTTAGTGGACTCAAAAAAGAAATCTTGATATAATAGATATCCCGGTAAGAGGATGTTGCAGACTCTTCCCCACGCCTATTTCTTCCCCCGGCCCTGTGACTGAGTCTAAATTCAAAGTTAGCGATTAGATAATTCTTACCTCTTGAATTAACTTTTGAAATCGAGTTACGTTCAAGATCGATTTCTTTGAAACATGTGCATCACTTTTGTATATAACTGGTACAAAAAAATGCTATGTATATCAGTTTGTATTAAAAAAGACCATTTTGTATGCCTCAGTTTCATACTACAAATAGTTAAATATTAAAAATGGTGAACATACCATATTACATATCCATTTCATACAATGCATAATGAAAACCTCTACTACTAATGAAAAACAATTAAATTGATTCAAAATAAATTAGATTTTTCATCTGCTTCCTTCGTTAAATAATTCATTGATCTTCTTTTCCTTGCAAAAGCATGTGATTTTAACCATGTCTAGACAATTTCTGAGTCGAATAATCGTTCATAATCTTATAGACTTAGATGTTTTTCTTGGCCTTCTTTTCTTCTCATCTATCCCATCCTTTTTCGAAAGATTCTTTCCAACCCTTTGATTTCTTCTCAGCGCTAGAATCCATGAAATATGTTAGAGAGTGAAAATATTAGCGATAGTTGAATATATATATGTTTGAAATAACAAAAAATTAAAATTTAAGTTGTATACCTAAGTGAAAAAGGTGTCCTTTTGGTGATTGACATGCCATTATTGTTGGTAACATCCTCAAGCATAGAAGAATTCAAGTTACCAATTGAAACACAATAATTATATGTAAGCATCAGAGGTGAAGAAGAATCAGTCGTGGTGAATTAAGAGTTTACGAATTTGATTAAAAATCAAAATAAACAAACAAAATCTTATAGATTAGAAGTATGGAAGAAATTGTGAAGAATGAGGTGAGATACATAGAGGCAAATCACAAGCCTTTATATAAGAAAATTTTTTAACATGTCATAAATTATAAATTTGAAATATATTGAATAAATTAAAAAATAATAAATTTGAGGGTCTTATTAAGTAAATATTGTACATTTACAATTAATTATATTATCTTGATCTTAATACGAAATTAATTGACCTTGACTGGTAAATTGGTTGTTAGATTTTATATATCAAAGACTTTTCTCAAATATCTTTATTTGAGATAAATCAAAATTCATCACATTATTAGTTCTTAAATTGTAAGAGTGTTACAAGATTTAATTTAGAACTACATACATTTTTTTAAAATTCATATGAAGTAATTTGACTGGATAGTATACATTAAATTGTATAATTAAAATTATTGTAGTTTGTTAATGATGGTGACATTGGACGTCATTATAAAATATTATTTATTTATTGAAACCTATTTTACAATACAGTCAGAAAAATTATTTTTTGTCCAATTTAAATTGTCCATTAACATTTCTTTTTCAAACATAAGTCATCCTGATACATTTCATATGTTTTGATACATCACGTAGAGTGGTGTGTATCACGTAAAGTATATTGTCATGATACATCATATATATATATATATATAGTGATGTATCCTATCGATTCATCGCGTAAAGTGATGTAGCCGATTGACACATAATGTAAAGTGATGTATTACGTTTTGATATATCGGACATAGTGATTTATCTGACTGATACATCGCGTAAAGTGATATATATGATCGATATATCACGTAAAGTAATGTATCCGCAAATTGCACAAAGTAGGAATTTCTGTAGTTTTTTCAAATGGTAGGAAATTTTAGAGAATACGATAAAATACGTTGTGTATTTAGGTGATTTCTTAAAATACATTGAGAAAATTATATATAATAGCATTCTATTAATTCAAATTAAATGTCATAACCATAGCTTGATTTAATTGTAACCCGTAGCAAACTGTTGTCATTCGCCTCTCACCCTGAAATTCTCGCTCGCCACTCTCCCTCTTTCTCGCTAGTCTCTCCGTCGCCTCTCTCAATTTATACAAACACAAATGTATAAATTGGTTTGTATAAAGCGAGAGAAAATTGTATATACACATATAAATACGTATATCTTTGTCCTACACACTTAAAATTATACGATACAAATCTCCCCCTGCTCGGTCCTCTTTGCCTTTCTCTCTTTCTCTTTATACAAAACACAAATATACATAATACAATGTATAATTTGTGTTTGCATAAAGTGAGTGAGTGAGAGAGAGAGATTTGATATACAAACGTTTTATTTCGATTCAATTGTATACAAGTTCAAATTTTATGTAGATATACAAACACATAAAATTGAATTGAAAGGTTGTCATCGATTTATACAAACGAGAGGCTGCCAACGATGTATAGAAATGAGAAGTTGCCAGCAATTTATACAAATCTGATTTTTACACAAATATGATTGACAAAGTGGATGCGCCTTGATTTCCTCCAACTGCTTACTTAATTTATATTGGCAAATTATAGAAATCACATACTTTTAAAGCAAAATTACAATCAATATATCCCTTAAAAGTTTATAATTACAAAAATTCCTCAGAACGGATAAAATAATATAAGTGTTGATACATTAATCTAATGTGTGAGATATATTAATCGTTAAGTAAGATACATTATATTTTATACATGATACACTACTTTGATGCGTGAGATACACTAATCTGATGCACGAGGTATATTTTATACATGATACACTATTTTGATGCGTGAAATACACTAATTTGATGCACGAAGTACATTTTATACATGATACACTAATGTAATGCGCTAGATACACTAACGTAATGCGCTAGATACATTAATTTGATGCCCGAGATATATTAACGTGATGCGCAAATATGAGAGATTTTAAAAATTTACAAAACTTATAGAGGATTATGATGATAAATAAATTAAAAGGTGAAATTTCCGTGATTAATCTTTTTAATATTTGCTAAATATGAAAGTTGTTCTAATACTTCAAGTAGGCCCAAAATAAAATGTAAGAACCCCGACCCGACTATCACTACCAGTCAAAATAACCGGGTCAAGTTATCCAAACCCGAATGGAAGTCAAAACCTCAAATTCTCTTCAACAATGGCATGAAATAGATATGGATAAACCCTAACACATAGCAAAAGCACCATGGCAACAATACATTTTCTTCCTCAATCTCTTCCTCATCATCATTCTCACAATTCACTAAACCCCACCATTTTCTTCTCCTCCTCCAAATTTCCTTACAGAACAAATCCACCCAAGTCCACCACCAATGACCACACCACCACCACCCAAGAACCCCCTACCCCCTCTCGCCGTGGCCGTAAAAAATCATCCACTCCCACAACTTCAAAAAAATCAAGAACCCCAAAAGATTCAAACTTTGATATCAACATTGCAGAATCCAACACCCAAATGGAAGAAATTGATGATTATGATGATGGGGTTGATTTTCCATACCCAAACCCACCTTTGGTCTGTTGTTTTGGTGCAGCACAGAAGGAGTTTGTGCCAACAGTGAGAGTATCACCTGAGCAAATGGATAAAGATAAGTATTCAGAGTGGAAAATGTTGCAGTGGAATCCACCTGAGTTTGTTAGAGCTCCTGGTGGACCTCCATCTAATGTTGCTATATCTCATGTTAGGCTTGGTGGTAGAGCTGCATTTATGGGGAAAGTTGGGAGTGATGAGTTAGGACAAGAAATGGTTTTGTTAATGAATAAAGAGAAAGTGCAAACAAGGGCTGTCAAATTTAGTGATAGTATGAGGACTGGATGTAGTTATATGAAAATTAAGTTTAAAGATGGGAAAATGAGGGTGGAGAAAGTTAAAGACTCTGCTGAGGATTCACTGCTTAGCTCCGAATTGAATCTTGATGTTCTGAAAGAGGTATGTGGAAGTGAAAGACAAGTTGTTATTAAAAGTAAAGATATATTTTTATTTATGGATAGATTAAGCATGTTGTTGTTTCTATTTGTGTAGTGATGTTTGGCTTTAAATGTTAATAGAGGATGCATGAATCTAATTTGCTATGTGATTGGTATTAAACTATGTTGCGCAAAATGGCTTATGAAAGAACTCCATGGCTGCTTTTCTTAAGATATCGTCTGACCCGCTGGGGTCGTTGCTCTTATCTTGTTCTCCCGGTGTGAAACCAGTTCATTTCGTAGTTGTTAGTTTTGGAATTCCGCTGATTCCAAGTACTCTACTTTATACCTACTATTTCGTCTGTTTTTTGGTTTCTAGTCTTATTTTACCATCTCCATCATCGCACATAGGAATGTAGAGAGTAACACTAATATTCCCCATAAATGCTTATTAGTAGGTATATTGAAGTCAGACTGCTGGAGAAGCTCACTATTTATCAGTAGACACTATTGTGCTGTCGTTAACAGTTTTATTGCTCTCTCCAGTTCTGAAGTTTGCTTGATCTCTTCACTCTGATGACATTTCTTTGCAATGACACATTTGTTTTGTAAAACCAATTGACGAAAGATGCATAATTCTCGTCAATTTATTTATTTGAGTTTGACTTGTGCTAATCGTATATACTCCTTTTTGTTGCGAGGTAGTGGAAGTGTAGTTACCTATCATTAAAAAAATCTAGTGTCCTGACAACTAGTTATCATTTGGAGCAGTAAATTGCTTTGTCGTTTCATGCTTGACTAGTTACTCATCTTCCTGAAACTGTCGGTCTTTTAGCTTGAGACTGGTTGATCCTTAAACCGTGAAAGCTGAAAAATGATTCAATATATCATCAGTTCTCATTCTCTTGTTTGGTAGGGAAATTGTTTTTTTCGATTGTTATGAACCAGAAGTAAGATGTTAAATTCATGATGGATATTTTTCATACAGTGCTTGAACCTCCACTATGGAGAAGAATATATCTTCTATCAGTTTTATCCTTTCCGGAACTTACATGCTTCAACAAATTGTGTCAGGGTGATGTTGGGAAACTATTATTAACAAATTTCGTGGATGCTTTTGCTTTCTGTTTTGCAGGCTAGGATGTTCCACTTTAATTCTGAAGTCTTGACATCTTCATCTATGCGTTCAACTCTTTTTAAAGCAATTACATTGTCAAAGAAGTTTGGTGGTCTTGTATTTTTTGACTTAAATCTTCCATTGCCCCTGTGGAGATCACGTGACGAAACAAGGGATTTGATCAAGGAAGCCTGGCAGCAAGCTAACATCATTGAAGTTTCAAAGCAAGAGCTTGAATTTCTTCTTGACGAAGAGCATTACGAGAGGAAAAGGAATTATAGACCTCAATACTTTGCGGATAATTACGAACAAACCAAACAAAGAAGAAATTATTATCACTATACTCCTGAGGAAATTGCTCCCTTGTGGCACGACGGACTGAAACTTCTGTTTGTTACAGATGGGACACTTAGGATTCATTACTATTCCCCTTCTTTTGATGGGGTGGTTGTTGGTACAGAAGATGTGCTCATAACACCGTTTACTTGTGATAGAACTGGTTCTGGTGATGCTGTTGTCGCTGGAATAATGAGGAAGTTGACGACACAACCAGAGATGTACCACGATCAAGATGTTCTAGAGAGACAGCTTCGCTTTGCTATTGCAGCAGGCATAATATCCCAGTGGACAATAGGTGCTGTTAGAGGTTTTCCTACTGAAAGCGCCACACAGAATCTCAAAGAGCAGGTTTATGTACCATCGATGTGGTAGTAGTGCCATAATGCCAATTCTCAGGACGTTGTTTTCTGCAGAAGTTACTACTTAAACGTAGATTTTGTTGTAATTAATCCGACACTTCACAAATTATAGGTTCTTGAGGAAAGATCCATAGTGTTTTTGTAAGTGCTTGATCTTTGTAAACCAGTCCCATTTGTAACTCAAAATCAATTAGGAGGTACATTTGATTGTGCATCTCATGGTTAAAGGATGTTATATAGATTCTTCACTGTTGTAATGAGTAGGCAGTTTTCACTTTTCACTATTATATCATTTTGTGGCTCCTTAGCTCATATTATCATTTTGCTGTCATTTTTCCAAAAAATGTCAAATGATTGTTGAATCAGCTGGTAGTTTTTCTTGTTCTTCTATTTTGGTTATCACCTGCAATTTTTTGTGCTTCCGTTATTGCATTATTTCATTGTTGTTGTTCTTTCTTTTGCATGTTATGCACAACGCGCTGTTTTATTTAAGCTAAAGATCCATCAGAAACAACATCTCTATCTTTCTAAGAGAAAGGGGTAAGGTCTGCGTACATTTTGCCCTTTCAATTCTCACTTGTTGATTCAGTGATTTAGGAGTATACGAAATTCATCTTGATATTTCAAATCTCGTAAATTATATTTTTACTTTTCAAACTTTTTTAATGAAAATTCTGAATCCGTAACCGATGATTATAACACAAAAGTGGAAATATGATGGTATATGGACAGATCTTTGCCTAATTACATTTCATTGTGGCGTGATATCATTCTCTAGGCATTAAATTATCTCACATGGCCCATATTTCTAATTTCACATGTTCTCAGGTAAACTTTCCCAATCCCTTTGGCCTTACTAAAACGAATCCTATCGGTGGAATATATTACTATTTATATATGATTAAATTATTGTTTTATATATATTTAATTAGTTCGTTTGTTTACTTTTTCAGATTTTGAATCCTTTATTTAGTTTCGCATCTCCATCACGGGTGTTCGAAACTTACATTGAAGCCAGACAAAATTCGAATTTCGCACTGTATCTCTTTATAGATGACGGTTCTAATATGATTTCCTCGATACCCTAAACTCGACTCGATCTAGCCTTCCTATTTATGTTCATGCTTTTCTGGTACATTTTCCATCAATGATCAAACTAAATTTATTCTATAAAAAGTAGTTTTTTTACAAAGAGAAGAGCAGTACAACTTTTAGAAGCAATTTTCATTTGACATTTCAATTTATTGCTCTTCTTATTTAGTACGTATTAAAGATTGTTCACTAATTCAGTTGTCAATGATTGTCACATGGAAATTATGGAGACAATACTACTTATGATAATATAATTGATCGACTTAAAATTTTAAATCCGTCTCAAATTATTATTTATAGTTACAGATTAGGCCTCTTCAACTAAGTAGGGCGATATGCCAGTTAAGGGTGTTAATGATCAATTTAAGTAATCAATTTGTATCGAATCAAATCAATAGTTAGGTTTTCTAAAATAAAACCAGTATTTTTACATGAACTTATAATTGTACCGAATTATTAGATAGGTATTGAATTTCATTAAAAAAAAAATCAAATTGTACCTTATAAATAAATGTGTAAAAATATTTTATTTACACTAAGTTTATAATAATAAATATTAAATTTTTCGTCTTGAATCTGGTGTGGAAATTACTACAAGATTAAACTTTAAAGTCTCAAACTCCAAAACCTATTATGGTACTCCTATTGAAATTAAATTATTTATGGTATCTTAAATTGTAAGCTTAGTATTTCAATTATCTTTAGTAGCAAGCTACAAGGTATTAAATATCTTTCTTCTCATATAATTTAAATTTCAAATTATTGAATACTTAATCTTAGTGACTTAATTCTTAAATTTCATCTTGATTAATTTAAATCCATTGATTTAAATTATCTTTGCTTAATTTTTTCATAGGGACTAGGGAATGAATCGAATTTCTCTTCATGTTCTCTAATTCATTTAAATCGTCAAAACATTTAGAGAGTTTTTATCAAAGTTTAACTTGGTTATTTGACATGACATTTACAAATAATATCGAAAATTAACTAAATCATATCAATATTGAAGGGAAACTAAAATGATGGAATGATTTTTAAAAATCTAATTTTAATCATACAAAATAAATAGCCAAAAAATTAAGACGATATAAAGTTTAGTAAATAATCGACATAATCGTCTCATTAATATCTGAATTCCTCAATGTAGTTTATATTTTGCACCTTGCGTTCATAAAAGGAAAAACTTATCCGCACCGAATGTTTACGTGAAGTTGATACACTATTGGTTAATGGATAATTAATTTTGTATCAATTACAATTTTTTTAAATTTCACGTTTTGTTTATAAGAAATTCATTTCTATACGTAGAAGATCTGAAAATTTATTTTCCTCTATTTATGTTATAGATGGCCAAGAAAATATAACTCCTCCTAATTTTGCATCTCCGATGTGAATCCTAGGGTTGTTAATGGTCTTTAAAAATCAAATCGAGCCACAATTCAAATCAAATCGATTAAAAAATCGATATTTGATTTGATTTGATTAAGTTTGGTTTTAAATCTTGAAATCGATACTATTTGGTCTCGTTTTGATTTTACAAAAAAAATAATCGCAAAAACAATCAATCCGAACCGATAAATTGGATATATAAATTTTATAATTATTTACATATTATTCATAAATAAAACATAAATATTTTGTTAAATTTTAATTAACTGAAGTCTTTAATATTTACCATTTTCTCAAGTCAATACTTAAATTTTACTCAAACTATTACAATTTTACAATTCTAAGTCCAAGTCTATCAAAATCCATTGCTTTAATTTTTACCTACCCTATGTCACATAAGATAATCATATTTTCTCTTAATTGAACCACGTTTATATAATGATAACTTTAGTATTGCTTAATGGGACCTACAGTAACTTTTCTGTGGATTGTTCATGTACTAGATAATTGTGTCTATGGACATACATGTATCCTCAAAAAAAAACTTATTACTTTCAGATCGAAAAAATTAGAAAATCTGAACCAAACCGAACCAAATCAACAATAACTAAAGCGACGATTATTTTTTTTATTCGATTTGATTTGATTTTAGAAATTTAAAAAACTGATTAAATTGATTTGATTTTACTTTTAACTAATAACCGATTTAAACTAAATCACGAACACCCCTAGTGAATCCTAATAAATATTTTGCCCTAGACAGCTTGGAATTGAATAAAGTGGTAACAACTTTATTGTCAAGGTGCTTAGCTTATACTATGCAAAAACAGGTAGGACCACAATTCATGATTCTTAGCTAGAGCTTTGACATGAAGAATATACACATATAATATATTTTTCTTTAAAAAAATGAGTGCAATAAAAAAAAAAAAATAACCACCCATTAATTAAAGAGTTTTAACTTACAAGTTATCACCTCTCTTTGAATGCTAATGGTAGTGGTCTAGAAAAAAATAAAAAAATAAAAAAAATGGTAGTGGTCTAGTGGAGCAGTTACTAAGGTATTGCAAGACCTTTTTTTTTTAAAGAGGCATAAATTATATTCCTATATGACATCTTTTTAAAATAGTTAAAAAATAAATATTTACAAATTAGTTAGACGAACAAGGTAAATTTGAATCATTTTTATTGTAACAAGAAATATAAAGAGTATTTTAGGTCATTTTCCCTAGTATATTATAAAGCAGTTCAAACTGAACCACAAAGTACCATAAAATATCTTTTTTTAATAATCGAGAAATCTATTGGATCAGTTACACACGCACAAACTCGGTGAATACTAGATTCGTCTTGTTATCTTTCTCTACTTCAAATACTAGGATTTGAACACTTGACATGCGTCTAATTCACAAATTACGATAGTTTTTAAAAAGCTAAAAATGAAAGGCAAACACAAGCACATTTGTCTAATAAAAGATGACAAATAAGAGTAATTCTGCATCTGTGTAAAGATCTGTATATCATTTTCATGAATTGGTAATACATATATGATCAATCCTTGTTGAACCTAAATCACAAAACTAACTTAGAAAAAAAATAAAAAAGAAATAAATGAATTTTTATATTCCACCCTAAAGAATGATTTTTGAGTATATCTCTATGGTTTGTGTATATGCTTTCTTTTGTCCATCTTAAAAACCATCATATCTGTGCTTCCAAGTACTGCTTTGCTTCTTACAACAATCTCTCTTTGTTTCTGCTCGCAGCGCAGTGTGAAGGGCGATGAAAAACCCGACTTCTGGCAACCCCTTATAGGCCATTTTGTAGAACATGTATATTGATATTGAACTAATCTACCACATTATGATCATTAAAAGTACCTATCTTTGTGAAGCAACCCTCAGTCTTGGTCTCTTGTTGAGTTGTTGTTTACTGGCTTCTTCGTGTGATCGATTACACAAGCAACCTGGTAAAGGATTTGCGTAAAAGTTCTCCTCTAATCGTGGTGATTCACCGGCTTGTCTTAGGTAAGGTGCTCCTAATCTGTTGGATTGTAAGGCCTTAACTTTTGAAGCAAACTCTTCCCAAGAGATTTCACCTTTATCTAACGAGTCGATCAATCTTACAAAATTGAACCTGAAATGAAGAAAATGTATTTATATTAGTGTTGGTTTTGATTTAAGTGATGAAAAGGGAAGATGTAAAGCATTGATGATGATAAAAACATACCTGTCCGGGCTAATGGTCTTTCGAAATCCTTCAAATCGTCTATGACCTTGCACGGCCTTCGCCATATTGCCATCGTAAGTGTAAGCAAAAACATCGCTTTCAAGGGCTACCATGTAGTCTACAGCAGCAAGACGGTTTTGATAATTCTTGAAAGCCTCGAGTTCTTCATTTGTTGCAAGGGTTGAGTGAGAGTACACATTCGGGTAATGAGAACGGAATTCATCCATGCTGTTGTTGCCATAAATTTCCCCTGCAACAATGTATATTCTGGTCGTGGATGGATATCCCATCGCTTTGAGAAATAAAGCAGCCTCCCTAGGGGACATGGGGCAGCCTCCTTGGAGTCGCTTTTCCTTGCTGTCTATCTCTTTCTCCTTCCAATGTTTCACTTCATACCTCATCGTACGAAGTTCTTCAGCCTCTTCAATAGTCAAATTGTTGCTGCAGCCAGTAAACGCTAGCATGTCTTTCTCGTATCTGCACAATTGACCAATATACCAAGTTACTCATAGATCAATGGTTAAAGAATAGAAGAAGAAACACAAAAGTGTTTAGATAGATTACCTTAAATGGAGAGCGATAAATGGTTCACCATTATCTCTAAGTCTATCAACCAACTTCTTTCCAAACTCCTCTATCTCATTCGTATAACGCAGAGCCTGATAATTAGCTCTACAGCGAAGCTTTTGAATGGACGATGCTAGGCCATTGTTAGCAAGCCTTGAATCCGTGTGGGTGAATTGTATCACCTTGTGCTTCTTTAGTAAAGTAAGTATCTCTCCTCTATAGTAACTAGCCTGCACATTAAGCATCATACTTTTAGTTTCCGACACGAAAACTAAAAACTAGAGCTATAGCACATAGTAGTTCTGTTTACAAACCTTTGACCATGACACGGGTGCCTTTTGAAGGGGTTTCACAGCTGCATATTCCGGTGGCAACGACTCAACAATCTCAATATCATCCTTGAGAACTTCAATGAAGTGTCTCCACTCGAAAAGATCTTTAAAATCACTGCAAGAAGAGACAATCATTAGAACGGAAATGAAGGGGAGCTAAGATGGGGGTCATTGTCGACTGATCACAAGAACTAAAGCACGGTACCTAGTATCGGTCCAAAACGATTCATGGTCAAGAGAAGGAAGCACCAGAGTGGCATTCATTATTTTAGCAATAGCAACCATATCACATATCTGCAAAAATCCACTAAACATAATTACCAACAACATAACATCTTCGCTATTCGCTGAAACACATCCATATCATAAACTTAACGAGTGTGGCATAAACGAGTTTTTACTCACCCCTGTTCTCATTTGGTTTAATCCTCCATTCGCATGAACTAAGATATAGCCATTCGTCGATGAACCAGTTCCTGGAAGAAAAAAAAACTCCAGATATCAGAACACGAATGACCTTCCGAATAAAAACCATATAAATTCAGAAATATAAAATCTCGACATACTTATACGATTCCTAGGCCGAGAAATGCATTGATAATGATTATCACTATTTGGTTTCATCCATATTTCTGGTACCTGTCAAAGCAATCCAAATATACAAGTTAAGTACTTCTATTTTCATTTCATTTTGTTCATTTGCCTAATCATAGTCAACAAAAACACAACAATAAGTCTGTATTCAGGTAAATTTAGGGAACAACATATGGAGCACAATAAACTATGAGCAGAATTATACGTCGAATCGAACAATTTAACTTAACAGACACTTAAAAGTTATGAAAATTCAAACAAGTTGACTCGAACACCACCGTAATTTTTTTCTTGAAAAAAAAGGAAAAAAGAACATAGAAGGCTCCATAACAGTCACAACTAATAATTGGAAAGCCTTAACTAGAGAGATCTCGATTCGAATCCCTAAGCACGGAATCTCCTTTATTAGACCGCACTTCACCCCAAGTTTGAAACTTTCTGGCGCGAATTCAAATATAATCGGACTCCTATGCGATTACTAGACACAGAATGAAAAAAAAACTAATAAATGGAAAGGCACCATCATAGTCAACATTTGCCAATAGCCAACTGGCAAATGGTTCACAATATTCAACACTGTTTTCTGTTGCCTTCCACTACTTTGGTTTTTACCAAGTCAAACAATGAATAGAGATTCCACCATCCTCTCATATTTACCTACAAAGTTTTCGTAACGAAAACAACGTGACAAGTAAAAGTAAACGAAAAACGTAAAAGGTAAATTCTCAAAGTTATCAAAATTCTATCTTTTCATAAAATTCCATTAACAAGGTTTCCATCTTTTCATTCTTCAACCCATAAACAGCAAACTAAATTTTGGCAATTAAAAATTCAATCTTTTAAACTTTTTTTCTTCAATATCAATTCACAACAATTCTAAATTAGTTTTGAAAAAAAGGTAAAGAAAATGGAAATCCACACTTACTGGTATCTCCTTCATCTGACGTTTTCTGATAAAATCTCCAGAAGCCGAAACCGAACCCGAAGACGAAGACTCTGTTTCAGAAATGATTCTTTGGGGATTACCCAAACCATTTCTGAAAGTAGGAAGAACAAAAATACCATTTTCCCTTTTCAAAAAACTGGCATTTAAATCTTCAACATTTGTATTTATCATCATGAAAGAAAACTTGAGGAAGACAGAAAGCATCAATAAAATCATCAGAAACCCAAAAACTGTACGACCCATATTCTTCTTTAATCTCAAAAAGTGAATAATTGTTGAAACGTTTAAAACCCATTCTTCTACTCTAAAAACAATACTTTCCGGCACCCTTTTCCGTACCAATAAGTATTTAATTAACGGATGATGATGATGGTGATAATGATGAAGATCGCAATTGCTAATTTCTGGGTTATTGCTATTATCCTCGTCGGAGGAGAAATTGTAATCGGAGTTTGATAATTTCTCAGAGTCGGTCGTTGTCATGGTGGCGGAGTCAGCGACACGGCGACGGTGGTGGGTGGTGGTGGTGGGTATGGGGATAACACTATCGGAGTTGGCGGCGACGGCGGTGCCACCGGTTGACATTTCACGGAGAAAATGGTATGACTTGTAATCAGAGAGAATTGAAAGAAAGTCAAAAAAAAAAAAATTAATTAATTTTTTTGTGAGAAAATTATGAAAGAGAGAAATAAAGGAGAAGATATTCTAATTTGTGAACCGTTGGTTTGTTTTGGTGTATATATATTGGAATTGGAAGATTATGGGTTGGTTCCTTTTGGGATGAACACTTTTACTATATAGTATTTTTTTTCCTTATTTCATTGATATATATAGAGTTTTAAAAGAACAAATTTGTACATTATTATATTTGTTTCAATTTATATGACATTGTTTGATTCACCATGTTTTTGAAATTCATCATTTAGAGCAATTCATGATACTGTTTGGCTAGTTATTAGGCATAATATATAAATATGTCCTTTAATTGGCTTCAGATTACATTTATGATCTTCAACTTTGGTGTGTGCACAAATAGACACTTAATTCTGTATAAGGTTGAAGAAATAGACGCACATGTCCTACATGACATTTCGTCCTACGTGTATTATGTCACATAAGACTCATGTGTCTATTTGTTCAAGGTTATACAAGTTTAAGTGTCAACTTGTTCATACTCAAAGTTTAAGGACATAAATATACAAAGAAATTAAGTTAAATGACACATTATGTATTATGCCTAGTTATTATATATTGTTTCATAATGTCTCGTATGGTATCATACTATATTATTTAATGGGTTCAGTATTTAGAAATTTTATCACTCTTTCTCATCAAGTAATGTCACAAATCAACACTTTGAACGATAAACCTATACAAAACTAACATAGAAAATGAAGTAGAGTTGTTATAAAAAGGATGTGATGCACTACTGGGAGTGTTTCACCCTTAATCAGAGGTTTCGCGTTCAAGCCTGGTGTATATAGAAAATTCTCTTGGAAGCGCCCCCCTCGAGTAGGCTCTGCAACCCGCGATCTAGATTTAGTTGAGGCTCCAATGTGGGCTCCTAACACCGAATTAAAAAAAAGGATGGTAAAGGGTAAGATATGATTATTATACAAATGACGAATCTAGTCGGGACTTTAATATGGACTTCGAATACTGGATGAGAAATTGGAAAAAAAAAGGTGATAAAAGGTAAGATATGATTATTAAATAATGATTAAAGATAAAATAAGAAGAAAAAGTTATGTTAGCAATGCAATCACACCAAATTAATCGTTACATAGAATGAGATTTTTGTCGTTACGTAATGTCTAACGATACGATGCAATATAATAAATTTTAATAAAATTAAAAATAAATATTATATTTAAACTAACAATATAATACATTAGCAACTAAATAATTTTTTTATAGTAAAAAGTGAAAAGTAGCAATTTTTCAGTATTTAAATAAGTTACAATAATTCACAGAAATAGTAAAATTTATAATTATATTTAAATATATCATGTCAAATATAAATTGGAGTGAAGATCATTTCTAGTACGGTTCGTCTTCAATTGTTAACAGACTTTAATCAATTCTTAAATCCTCACAAAAAGGTATTTCTGAAATTGGTCACTTTTGGAAAGTGATGTGACTTTTTTTCTCATAAATAAGTTGTAAAAAAATTTCTCCAAGAAAATATTTATCAAGTACAGGTAAATAATGTAGACTATGTAACGTTTTAAAAATTAAAAGATATATTTATTAGTGTTATGTTTTTGTCCTATAAATTTATTTGTACTGTTTCAATTAGTAGAGAAATACATATAATGATTATATTTTGTAAACGTCTTACGGAGGGAGTAATAAATTGCTACATAATAACATTATTGTTATTATTGTTTATTTATTCCTTTTTTTATTTTTGGAGCTGGGAGAAGAAATTTATAAGGTTACGTATATATCACTTTCAAGTTTATTTTCACTATTAGAAATAAAAATTATTTTTCGCGTGATCAAAGATAAATTTATGTTATAGAATGTGATTTTTCTATTTATGAAAAGTAAAATCTCTCTAAAATAGTAGAAAATTTTTATATGAGGTGTATAATTTTTCTTTTGGCCATAGATTTAATTAAAATCTCGATGAAAATAGCTATTGAAAAGGAAAATAACGACCTTTTAGTAGTGACTCTTTCTTTTTATTTTCTTTCATGAAACAAGAGTAAGACTGAATGTACACATTTTTCTCCGCCCTAAAATACTTTACAAAGAAGCTAAGAAAATAAATTACTTTAGTAATAACCAAAATTTTAAATTTAATTAACGTATAGTGGAAACTCACATAAATTATATCACTCATCTGATCTCCAAATTAAGGAAAATGAATGAGTAAGTTTGCATTTTTTAAATTAAATTATGGAGCAATTTATGGCTACATAAAGAAATAGAGAACTTATGACACATCGTTGGATACACGAAAAGTGAACACTTATTTGATTTCACACATAAATAATGACCAATAATACATATTTGACTAAGGAACTTTAGTTTTGCACTCATAAATTAATCCAATTATTTATAGTATATTTGATAAAAAAATCTAAAGATATAATTATATTGAAAAATATTTCTCAAAATGTTTGGAAAGTAAGAATTCGTTTCTTCATAGCAGGGTTACAATTTTGAAAACGACTCTTTAAATTTGATTTGATAACATTTATTTTTCATAATACCACACTATTCTCTTTCGAAATATGCCTTTTCATCAAATATCATATTATATTTAAACATAATACGCTACTAATGATTTTTGAATTACAAAAAATGTTTATGTGAGAAAAATCAAAAGAAAAAAAAATTGTTCTCACGAATATTTATCCTAAAATTTCTGTTTCAAATCATATTTTATGGTATTCCTATTTTATATATATTTCCATAGGGTAAATATTGAGGCAACAATTCTTCTCACTTACGTATACTTTTTAGTGATTATAACCTTTAAATGGTAAAATATATTCTAGTATCTCTTTAATTCCCTATTTTGCGTTTACGAAATACAAATTAATCAAAGATAAAAAAGGGTAAACATCTATTTATAATAATATTGAAAAAAGACTCTTCGAATGTTGCATTATACTAATAATTATTGGGGGAAAAAATAACATTTGGAGATAAAATCTAAAAACATTTTTGGTAAAGAAAATCAAATTTAGATTATTAAACATTACCACTCCAAACGTACAAAAACATCACCAAAGCATAGAATTAATTATATGGTTAAGACGTTTTTTTGTTGCTTTATTTGGTTAATATAGTTACTTATAAACATTCCACTAATAATATGTTAAGGTTAGCAAGTTATCAACTGAATTATAACTAATTAATCACAATTGTTTAACACATTGTTTGGATGGTTTTTATCTGTTCTATAATATTTTATTGTTAATTTAAATATCATATTTGTTTTGACTGTTATTTAAATTTTATTGTATTGTATCGTATCTTTTAAATTCATTGTTATGCGATGAAAAAAGTTTCAAGTGTAACTATTGATTTAGTGTGATCGCGTTGTTATCTTAATATTTCTCTCTTACTTATTATTTAATAATTTTACTTATTCTGTACTTTATGTTTTATAGTAGCTCTAATACTTTACATTTTTGTAGATTTATTATTCAAATTGTTATTGTAATGTATGACATAAATTACGTACGTATGTAACGATAAAAAATAATATAACATATTCAAATAATATATTTATCAAAAACTGTATTATACGACAAATACACATGATTACTATTAAAATAAAAGAAGAGGTTGAAAAATGTATAATTAAAAACAATTATATATGGTTTAATTACCATTTATTTTTATTATTTACAATAAACGAAGATTAATTATATACGTTTATTATCTAACGTTAACTTGATGAAGTTGTTACAATTAATGGGTAAAATATTTTAGTATTTGTGTTGAATTTCGAGCACTATGATAAAGTGCCACTATTTTATTTTACTTTAATTCTACCTACGACATTAAAAGCACCATATACTAAAAATTTTATTAATTAATAATTATGATGACTTGTGATCAGCATTATGATATAGGTCACTATTTAATTATAATTAATCATTACATACTGCAACAAATGCACCGTATACAATATAGTTAACTCCATAAAGGAATTTTATATTCGTTGTAATAATAATAATTAAGCTTATCATTAACATCAAAAGCTGCTAATTAATCAATCAATACAACGGTTAGACTTTTCTTACTTGTTTTATATGATTTATAATAAGCCAAATTACAAGGTTATAATTTTAATTTTCAATGTTGTTTTATTTTAATTTTTATTGTTTTTTCCTACATTACCAAATTTAAGGAGATGGCTTCGTTTTATCTTACTGAATTTGATATATTTCCATATCAATTGGCTCATTCTTAAGGATATTCGATGAAAAAAATCATCATAAATATTTTTGACAAGACATTTTTAAAATATATTTATACTGATTTAAATTTGAAATCTTCTAATAGTATATTTATACATTTAAAAAGTTCTTTCAATCATTTTGCTGCTACTCAAAAATAATAAATTTAAAAATTTATCAACAAAAAAAATTAGATTGGAAGAAATTTCAAGGAGACATAGAAAAGTATATTATAAAAATATAAATTTTTGTGGAATGTCGGCTAAAAGAAAATTTTGGAGGGTGTGATAATTCATGAAACCGTGTGACACCTTGCAGCTCAAATGTTTTATATAATATACTTTTTATTTAAATTTATGCGATATAATTTTTTTTAATCGATTCAAGAAAAATAATATTTTTTAATATTTAATGACACTGTCAATACTTTCACTTATTGGACAGAAAATTTATAAGAATATACATTTTATAAGGATAATTTTAGTATTAATTAAATTATATTTATAAGTTGGGAATGAAAAAAATATTATAATTTGTTGACCTATATTATTTTTCTCCTTCAAATTATGTCCACATGTCATTCATTGATTAGTCAACATTTGCGATGGTGATGGAACTAATGAAATTTTTCTTCAATTGTTCTTGGCCCACGCGTTTACTCATCGAGTCGGTACCTAATTATGTTTTGATTTTATATTCGTTGTTTGGCGTACAGGTTGAAGTTTCGATTAAATCTGAATTGTGTTTTTTAATGTTTAAATTAGATGTTTGTTATTCATATGTTATTTAATATTTTTTGATTTGGATCTATTTTTACTCAAATGGTGGTGATAAGTGATAACCCCTAGTTGCGACTCGTGAATAGGGGAGCTCATTATTTGGTAAAAGATCGATTCAAAGATAAACCAAATCGATTTTTATTTGATTTGGTTTTATATTTCTAAAAATTGATGATATTTTATTTGATTTTAATTTTATCTAAAAAAGATTTCAAAGAAATAACCTAACCCAATCAAAAATCAATTACATATATTTTTAAAATTAATTTTCTATGTATATGAGTAAACTAATTATTGATAAAGTAAGCTGGCAAACAAGAAGATAAAGATACTAGTTGCTCAATATGAATGTATTATGAGAGACTAAATGTATTATGGTGAGTAATCGAATAATTGAGTCCAATCAAATTCAAATTTATTTAATTTTAAATAATTTAATAATCAATTAAATTAATTTGATTTTAATTTTAAATAATATATAACCGACCTAAATCGAGCCAACCTTTCAATTGTTGACTTGTGAGTACTATTTTGCCGAAAATATCTAATTTTTATGAATAATATATAAGGATTTTTTTAATTCTATAGGAGTAAGACTTGGTACTTTACAATTATTTGAAGCACACATGTCCAAATATTAGCATAATCACATAGGTAGTATAGTATTTTTGTTCTCCTAATTACTTGTAGGACCATAAATAATTCCCAAGTGATGTGAATGAAGACCAATTTTTTTTTAAGTGTAATGGGACTCCACAAATAAAACTAAGTAGAGCAATTATGAAGAATTTAAATTAAATATTGATTTTATTCTTATATTTTATGATATGGTATCTCAATTAGTATTTTTTGGGATTTTCTTTTGTCTGCTGAATTTAGGCAGGAAGATCTCTATGATACTTTCTCTGTCTCGTCCATATTTTCCTTTTTAGTTGTTTCTATTTATTTGTCTATTTTGACAAAACAATAAAGGATAAATTTTTTTTCTATTATACCCATTTAAACTTCTTGAAAATTTTTAAGTTTTAATTCATCATTTTTGAAATCATAATTACTAAGAGTAAAATTATAACTTCACTATACTAATTATTGCTATCTTAATATGTGTGTCATTTCTAAAGTGGACAACTAAATAGAGACAGAGAAAGTATAATTTCTTAATATTTGATGAAGGGTTACTCATTATTTTTTCAAAATTTGCTCAGCTGATTAATTTAAATTTATATCAGATCCCGTTTAAAGAAAGAACAATCTCATCAAATTTTATTTTTTTGGCACTTAACCAAGTTTGAATTAAAAAAATGCAAACTACAGAACGTTTAAAATATAATTGAAAATTTTGTCTCTCAAATTTCATTAATCATAGGGTTATAAATAGTTAAATGAACAAAACAATAGACTCATGCTATATATAACTAAACTATTAAACTCGTAATATATATATAATTAACAAATTGAGTATTTTAATAAATCAAATATATATTATAACTACAATAACAAATTAAGTATTTTAATAAATCAATAATTACATTATGTTCTCTTATTAACCCTTGGAATTATTGATTGAGACCCATGATGATTGATAAACAATACTATCACTATAAATAATCACCTTTCTTGTTTCTGAATTAAATTTTTTGTAAGATAAAACTTAGCCGTAACAAATGCAACTGACTATTTAAAAAAATTATCTTAAATATAACCATTTTTTTTTTCATTTTTGTTCATTTTAATTGTAAAAAAAATCATTTTGATTCTCCACTAGTATTATAGGCAACTTTTTTTTTCATTGGCTATGAGAGAAACAGCAGAAAAGGCATCTTTGCCAGGGAAAAAAATTGGTGTAAAGCCATAAAATCTGCAAAAGTATTTTTATTTATATTTTTGTGTACAAGGAATAATATTAGTTAGATATATGGAGTATAAGACAAAGTATAATAAAAAAAAAAAACTTTCAGTGTTCGATATTTTATATTTGAACCCAATAAAATTTAAATTCAAGCCAAAAAATCTCAAATATTAAAAATAAATCGCTCTCTAACAAAAATGAATCAATTACTCGTGAATCTTTTAAGCTGAAATTATGAAAAAAAGAAAAAGAAAGATCATGGTCTAGTTGGAAAAAATTCCCAAAGTACAAAAGGGAAAATTTATTAAAATAGTTTGTGAGAATATATAAATGCAGAGAATAAAGAAAAGAAATAACACAATTCAATTAATTTGTATTTGTATTTTTACATGATAGAAATGATTATAAAGCGATATTAAGTGTCTTATAAATTGAAAATTTAAATGTTTCAAAATATAAATTAATATGTACTACTACAACTTCTTTTTTAAAAAGCCGCACCTTATTATGAGAATCATACACCTTTATATAAGTTCTTTTTTGGGCGGGGAATGTATAAATCCCCTAATTTTTGTTCGAAATTTCAAATATATACTTATACTATGTTAAAGTTTTATTATCCCCTGTTCTGACACTAGTTTGAAAAAATGTCAACACACGCTAGGACCAGAGGAGGGTCCTTATACATTTTTCCTTCTTTTTTTTTCTTATTGAAGTGAAAATTAGTTCGCACACTTAACAGAACGCTAACACGTCAAACACAATTATCATATATTTAGGAGTACTTTTCCTAGTATTGAAACAATTTTTCTGATCCTACTAATTTATTATTATTCTACCATTATATAAGTTAAATGTATATTAGTTAATTAATTATAATTTAGTAATTAAAACAAAATTTAAAGATATATAGTATGTTATGTATTTATTAGGTTGATGTAAATACTGAAACCATCACAATCTTAGAAATATAGTTATTATATTATATATCAATACACTATTATGGGTATTAAAATAAGAAATTTTAATTATTATATGAAGAGTAAGGTTTATACACAAAATACATTCTCATCTCCCGGGTAATAGTGTATCACTTGTGGAAACGATATACTTCTCTTGATCATGATAAATTGATATAAATATGAAGTATAGATAACTTTTTATTAATTAAAATACATGTGATGGGATCGGAACAATGTGCTTTCATAGTGCAACATAAAATCAAGTATTCACATAGATTGTTTTCTAGTTTGATGTGATCTTTAATTTTTATTTTTTGAAAAATTATGAATCACATTTATCACTATTCTTATATATTCTATCAAACGACCGATAGTGTTCTTTTGATGTGCCCTGTAAAGTTTTTTTAAGACACTAATGATACCTTTATCTTATTAACTATTTGATATGAAATAAAATTTGGATAAAAGCCAAGTTTGGCTATAAAGCTATTTAAGTTTATCAGCTCAAATTGCCAAAAAAAAATATGCGTAAATTATATAAAGTCTATTATTTTAATATGAAATTACAATTTAATAAGTTTCTAATTACATAAATCCCTTAAGAATTTAAGAAGTTGGATACAATCATTAAAGATAATACATTAAATACTGTCTTGGATACACTAATATGTAGCTCTAATACATTAAAAACTGACTCGGATATATTAATATATAGCTTGGATATGTTAAAAACTAGCTTGATACATAATATGTAGCTCGGATACATTTAAAACTGACTCGGATATATCAATATATAGCTCGGATATGTTAAAAACTAGCTCGATACATAATATGTAGCTCGAATACATTAATATGCAACCAGATACATTAATAAAAAAGAAATTTTAGAAATTTCTAAAAATAATAGGGGATAATGAAAATAACTGAAACAAAAGGTGTGTATTTCTATAAGTTAGTTCTAAATATTTTTATAGTGTGCCTTGCCTGGTACAGATCCCTCTTCAGAATTAACTTGTTTCGGTATAATTAGGCCCAAATAGTTGGCCCATTTCACATTTGTAAGGCAGGCCCAAATAGCTGGTCCATTTCCGATTTGAAAACATTTTAGGTTAATGTGTATTGATGATTTCACTAGGTATGGAGGGTGATTTATGATAGGGAAAATTACCCGGATAAGCAAACTTATACTATTTAATTACCCATCATAGCTATAGTTTGTTATAATTATCACTTGCGGCTAACATTATACATTAATTACGTGAACTGACTTCAAGTTTGTATAATTAGTCATGTTTGTATATGTATAATTCGCCAGAATATACAAATAAATATGTTTAACATACAACTTTTTAGCCTATATACATATACAATTCACCTCTCTCCCACTCTCTGCCCTCACTCACTCGCCTCTCTCCTCCCTCTCCCAATCTCGCTTGCTATTATACAAATGTATATGTATAATATACAGTTATATACAATTATATATATATACAAGTCACCTCTCTCTCACTCTCTGCCCTATCTCGCTCGCCTCTCTCCTCCCTCTCCCAATCTGTCTTGCCATATACAATTGCATATATATAATATACAATTATCTAACCAGTACACATATACAATTCAACTTTCTCCCACTCTATCTCCCAGTCTCGCTTGCCTCTATCCTCCATATAACATGTCGCTACAATTGTAATTATCAAACTATTGCTATGGAGAGTAATTAATTATTTTTAAGTGGAATATGAGAAATTTTTTAAGATTGGTAGAGGCACAACCAACAATAATTATGTGAGGGCTCCATTCAATTTTTGACACTTGAATTTGTGGGCCAATTTTTACATTTTTACCTTCCGCTCACCACCCCCACTCAGTTCTCCTCAATTTTTTCATAATAAGGTGGTCTCCGCATTTGAGAAGGTCGTTTGGCGATACACTCAAAATTAAGACGATGTAATGTAATCTTAGTTAAACGTATAATAATCCAGTAAGCTTGAGGTTCAATCCCATAAGAAATACGCGTGAAAAGATTATAAGTTGGACAATACATTTCAAAATTCTAGATTATCCTCTGTTGTTAATAGCTATTTTGCGCTTGTTGGAACTTGTGAGGAGATGAATGACGTTTTCTCTTCGATTTTTGAGGGTGAAACTTTGTGAAGTCTAATTAGACCGTCATCAAAATTTGAAGTATATTGAAACAACACTTACTATTGTTGGTGGTCGTTTAATTGTCATATTGGACACGTGAATAGAGCACACTGCATCTCCAGTGAATCATCCTACTAAGATGTCAAGGTGACGATATCAATTCAAATAGCTGAATTATAAACCTATGTAGATGGTAGTTGAAGAATAGTAACGAAGACGATTGAGTTTATTCAAAGCATTCGTAAGATAAATTGTCTTTAATTAAATTATATCTTTATTTTAATGAAGACAATTTGCTTACTTCAACGTCTTGGTCAACTTATGGTTGGTGGTTCTCAATGTTATTTTGTTTGCTTTGAAACTTTATGTATAGCAAAAAGACAAAAAATTAAAAAATTACAACTCCCTCTAAATATTTACTTTTATTTTTTTATATCAAATTAAAGTTAAATAAACAAATTAAAATAGATAAAACCTTATTAGCACGATGTTATGTCAAATTCCAAGGCTGCTAAATTATTTTTATTTACATGTGGCTGTCGTGTCATATTCCTAGCAAGTTCCAAAATTTATGAATATTATATTTCATATTTAAGTAATGTGATCCAGTAGGGGTGAAACTATTTTGTATAAATTGGTTCATTTAAATTTTTTTTGGCAAAAAATTATAATACTTATATATGATTAAAATAATTTTATATGTATATAATAGATGTTGTACTCTCTTCGACTATTTTATATTTCTATTTTTACAGATTTTAATTACCTTATTGAAAATCTTAGCTCTGTCCCTATAACCAAGTTTGGTAAATAGTATATTATTTCACTTCAATTCACTTTTCTCTTTCTTTTATTTCATGATTGGTATGAGAAATAAATATTATTCATAGAAATTATTTTCTTAGTCACTTATTTTCTACTGTATGATAAAAGAAGTGAGAAAATATTATTTCAATAACATTTATATTATCTAGCAAAATATTATAGAGATATAGTGAGATGTAGAGCAGAGGCTCTAATTATAATTATGATCTAAAATAAATTTTAGATGTTTATATATTGCTATAAATCATTTCATAAATGGTAATTTTTTAGTTATTAATAATTATAAAAAGATAAGATTTATTTGCAGAACAGACTAAAAAGAAAACGTGTTATTTGAACAGAGAGTACAATATATCAACTCTTATTATACAAAATTACAAATCTTTGTTGTTTTATTAGAAAAAATAAAAATTATTACACTAATCAACCACTCTGCGTACTTGTCCAGGACAAGTGAGATCTTCGACCTGCGTGTCTGGGAGCAGCTCAAACAAAGAAGAGTCTGATCCGGTCTGAGTTCAGGCACGGCTAGTATCAAGAAAGTGCCTCTAGTTCCTTCCTCTCAACTTTCAATTTTTCAATTTTCTTACTAAAATTAGGAGTAGGTAAAGCTAACCTACTTCCCTTTTCCACTCTTTTCTCCAACTTTTGAAGAACTTGTCCAAATAATTCCCTTTTCAAACTATCCAATGCTGCATCTAATTTCTCTAACACCTCCATTGAATTATTGTTATACATAAACAAACCACAATATAAATCAAAACTATCACTAGTTGTATTCTCCATCAAATTCAACAAACTTTCATATCCTTTTGTGTTTATAGGAGTTGTTTGTGTCCCAAGTCTTTGTAACATTCTTCCAATAGTATGTGTAATGAATTGTGATCCAGCAGCATACTTGTCATGTTCACTACAACTCATTTCAACCATTCTACAACCTTCTCTTACAAAAATGTTGATAAAATTGTTGACTCTTTTAATTCTTGACTCTTCTTGTCCAATTCTAACTTTGTCATACATAAATGGTAGTCCTTTCCAATTGTCTTTACCACTTGTTGGACCAAACATAGGATGAGTACACAAAATATCAAATTCTTTTGGTAGTGATTGAAGAAAAATGTTTTTTGGGAATTCTTTGACTGATAATACGTCTACGAAAAGTGTGTTACGTTTAAGCTTTTGGATGGGAAGAGAACGAATGACGTTTTCGAGTGAATTAATGGATGTGCAAAGTAATATAATGTCAGGATGTTGTTCACATAAGTCATTAGGATCTTGAAAGAAGTGGACATCAAGGGATTGTGCTATGAGGGAATAATCACTACGTGAATGAGCTAATACAACATGGCCTTGTTTGATAAAGGATTTGGCAATAAATTGTCCAAAGTTTCCAAAGCCTATGATAGCTATTTTGAGCTTGTTATTGGAACATAAGAGGGGATTTAACGATGTATTTTCTTCGATATTTGAAAGACTTAATGATTTTGAAAATTTATCAAGTCTGGTTAGATTATCATCAAGATCGACATAGTTGTTGTTGGTGGTGGATGTAGTTGAGTCGCTATTTTGGGCACGGAGAGGGAAGAGTAGGCGGTGGTGATGAAACCGAGTTGAAATAATTGAATGGTGGTGATGCTGGTGATGATGATTGAAGAGTAGCGACGAACATGATTGAGATTGAATATTGTTAGATTGTATAGATGAAAGGGAAAGCATGGTTGGATGTGAACTTTATTTTCTCCCTCTTATTACTTTTTTCTTTAATAACAGAGAGAAGAAAAGAAATAATTTTAGACTAAAAACACAAAGAAAGAAAGAGAGAAAAAATTGGTGTGATGCAAGGAGTAAAATGAATAGCTAAAGGGTATATATAGGGATACTTGGGAGAAAGGTAATAAAACAAGCTAAACAAAAAAAATTAGTAAAGGTAAGTTATAATTATTCAACAAAATTGAATATTTATATTGAAAAGAATAAATATTGGAACTATATTCAAAGTACTTGTAAGATAATTTGTCTTATCTTGAATTAAATATTTATTTTGATGATGACTTTCTTGACTTTGCAAATCTTGGTCAACAGTGAACCTAAGGTTGTCGAGTTTCAATGAGTTTGTTTGCTTTGTAAGTTTGGCTATATAAAAAAAAATATTATTTCTTTCGTTTCATATTAAATGATTATTTTTTACTTTATATAATAATTAAAAATTCATTAATAAATTGATTAATATTATTTTCATTCACATTAAATAGCCTCTTTCAATCTTTCAAAATTTATTTTAACTTTCAAAGGTTATATTAATTGTAGGGATAAAATGTAAAAGAATAATTAATTTTTGATTTAATAAATTAAATAATATAAACATATATTCTGTGTAAATTGGGTGGGAGGAGTATTATTAACACGTGAAGTTATGTCAAAGTTGCAGGGCTGCTTAATTTTATTATTTGCAAGTGACTTTCTTGTAATATTCCTAGCAAGTTCTAAAACCTAAAGATATTCACATATTTAATTTTTGTGGGGCTTGTATAATTAGTGCACCATTTCATGTTTTTGTTAAGTAACATGTGACCAAGTTTGGTAGCTTTGTGATTTGATAAATATGGGTAAGGTAATGTAATTTTTTTTTTTTTTAGAGGCGAGGGTATATCGAAGAAATATTAGAATAAAGTGATTAATGGAGTAGAAATGATATATTTATAGTTTATCGAGGATATGATTTTAGATAGATGGATATGGAGGTTGATGATTAGAGCAGAAGGTTAGTAGACAGTTAATCTTCTATTGTCTTGTTCTTCATTTTTACTATCTGTTGTTTTCTTTATTTTAGTTATCATAATATTTGTTGTTGTTATTATTTTCTTATCGAGAATAACACATTTACCTTCAAAAGATAGGAATATAATAAAGTTACATACATACCATCTTTCCAAGCCTTACTTATAAAATTACACATATAATATTATTGTCGTAATTTTTCTCCTTTGGGAAGAAATTCTTTTTTTGAAGAGATAATTTTTTAATTTTATTTTTTACTCAGTATTCTGTATCCACATTAAAGCTTGACTAGTTTTGAATTTGCGCCTCAAAGTCTCGCATTAAGAGTAAGGTACTTCGTACAAAGGTGCTCCAATCCATATTTAAGGAGACTCAAAATTAAATATCTAAGACTAATTTCTGCATGCTTAAAATCTCTGAATTAACATCTAAGATTAGGTACGGACTTTTTAGACGAAAAGATTGACTTAACTCATAAATTAAAAATCTCAACTTCCCTCCATCAAAATTTAATACACCTGTCATGATTTTTTAATAAATCAAATAAATAATTCATAGAAGTTCAACTACAACGTGGCTTTATAGATATTATTAGTTGTATTAGCTATAAGCTCGTTATCAACATGTTGATTATTAATTAAAATAAATGTTGATTATTGCAACTAATTCAATTTCTAAAATCAGCATAAAGGGATTATCGCTCCAGTCAATATACAAAGAGACCAAATAACTCTCGTCATGCTTGCCGAGGATTGAAAGACTCGTCTAAACTCAACCTCAAACACTAGTTTAACGAGACTAAATGACTCATCCCCACACATGTGGGAGACTTAACAATTATTAGGGCCAGCTCATTGGGAGAATTATTATTAGTAGACGCTTCCAGCACATGGGGCTCAATACTTACATTAAGAAAAATTCTATACTTACTCCATTAAGAAAAAAAAAACAATTATGACATTATATTAATTTTTAAAAAATAAAATAAAACAGGGTAGCTACAAAGGGTAATAGAAAAGAGGATTACAAGATGGAGAATCGAACCTTAACTAATGAGATAAAAGTTCAACTCAAAAATGAGATTAAAGTTCAGCTAACCGGTCAACCGATAATAACTAACGTGATGAAAGATATCTAACCAACCAATAATCACCAACGGTGTAAAAGCTGATAGACAACCAACGAAATGAGCTACTAGGATTTCCCATCATGACAATTATTGATAGGAAGACAACTTCTTTTTCTTTTATTTGGGAACAGTGCAAATCATAAAGCATATTATTCTACACAAAAACCAACATTTTGTCCCCTTGAACACTTGGGACAAACTCATACCAATGATGACAACAACAAATCCAGTTTTTGAACTATAACTTCAACCATTCCAGGCAAGGGCAAAGGCCCCAACAAAACCTAGAAGGATAGTAGTCTTTCATATAAACCTCTCTGTCATTTCCAATAACATAGAAGCTGAAGGAGCGGTTACGATCAGTCATAGTCACGCGAGTCACTGGGACAACTGAGATGATGTGGCGCTCGCATATGATCCTTGCAGTAGTAGGTACAGAAGGCCTCTCTGCAATTACCTCAGAAGAGAACTTGTTCAGGAAATACGAATCAGCAAAGTAGGCTGGCGTGCACTGGTAAGCTTGGTTATTGCACAACTGAACTCCCTTTGCTCTGTGAAACACGTCGTCTGGAACAGAAGCTGCTCCGCTTGTAGCATTAACTTTCCTGGTTGAACGCGTCCTCCTGCAATAAGAAGTAAATTTGCACTTTATACTACAGGAAAATTACATCGAATGCCTTTGGGTCATCTAGTTTACAAAATATGTACACAGTGTTAAGGTAGTCCGTACTTTAACCAAAGTGTATAGGTAGTATACACTTCGGCCATGTTGGTAAAAACTAGATGGACAAAGAGTACATTTACGTCTTATACACCAAAAGATACTACACTATACCTCAAATCATATGGATGAGATACTGTTTGCTATAACGATGACCGTAGTCTGTCATTCATGTTTCAAGGCATACAGTTACGTCAAACTAGACAAGTAGTTTACAGATAGCAGTTCTGGACTGGACTATTATGATACCACAAAAGGATTACATTTGGGGTCTGTATTCTAATTGAAATGAGTATCAGTTCATGTGCGTATTCTGCCCGGCAATTGTTTTTATTTTCTCTAGACAAGAAGCAGGGTACGAACGAGGCGAACAAAAGAAATACAGAGTTCCTAATTAATCACGACCCGAAACCACAAAACTTCTCTTAAACGTTTCAGTAGTTTACACTGATTGATTAGTGTGTTTCTGCCTAAGACAGCCAAATTAGCTTATTTACACAGCATAATATCAAAAGACTAGGTAATTTGTACGAGTAAAACGTCACTTGACAGCATCATGATTTCCTTGATTTTAGTTTTCAATGAAGATTTGAGTAATAATAAATCAAAAGTAAAGATGAATTACCATCTAACAACAGCTACTTTCTGTGTCAAAAGAGAACCACCACCTTGGCATGTTTGGCATTTGATGAGGCCACGAGATTCACAAGTCACACAAGGAAGTTTTCCATTACCTTTACAATTCAGGCATCTGCAAAAGAGGGGGGGGGGGGGAATTCTTTCGGTGAATCGCTTACATCAGTCGGACAACACAAGGATTTGCATTTGTTACCAGAAATTCCACCAACAGAAACCATGAAGGAGAAGGAAATTTAGATGAGAAATAGGGTAAGAGTTTCATCTATATAGATCATAAAACACCAAAAACTTGTGCAACAGTTAACTCTCAGTCAAAAGCTCACATTGTATCAGATCCATCCTTATGAGCAATTAGACCCCTTCCATAGCAAGTCGTACACTGAGTCATTTGACCCTCCTTGTAGAACCCTGGATCTTGATCTGTATTGCAAGTAGGACAAACTGTATTGCCTCGACCATCACAACCTGTGAAGCAAATAACATAAGCAAAAATCACGGAAGGAAAAATGTTAAAGATTAGATAGACAGTACAATAGTAACACGAGATAGAGCTATATACTTTTTTTAGGTGATTATTTTGTTATTCTATTAAGACTATGCCACGAACCATGTCTATTACCTGAACATTTCTCAATAGTTTCTGAATGAGGAATTCTCAGCCTTGATTCCTTGTAAGGTACAAATAAAACAGGAAACTCAGACCTTAAATCTAGCTCCCATATTCCTGTTTCAGGTCCCTTGTCCTTTCCTTCAATGCTGCCACCGGAGTACAGCTCCTTCTCTATAACTGTATCTCTCTCTTCCGTGAAAGTTTCCAGAGTTCCCACATAGACATTGCAGTCTTCAATTGCATGAATCTTCCAGGTCCGAGCTGGACGACTTCCCCAACAGCAGCGATGGCCAACATGATCTATAAGCAACTCTCGTACTTCTACCTCGTCTAGCACTTGCCTGCCGAAAAATTGAGTTAATCAAAATGCTGTTGCAAAAACCATAAAGCAAAATCAAGGAGACAAAAAAGAATAAACGCATGCATAAAACTACAGTAACTATGAAGAAAAATATTGGAAATCATCTTTATATTGTAACTCAAATATTATAATTCCTTGTATTTCTCATTACTTGTTTCAGAACTCTAATTGGTTTCCTGAAGTCGGCAGGAGAGGAAACTTGTGCAGCCATTAACGAGTAATAAGTTCAAAAGATATAGCCTATGTAACCCAAGAAAGACCAGTGTTAAGAAGAATGTGGTGTAATTACCTCCGTTGATCACCAGTAGTCCCACTTGCATCTCCGTAGTACCCACCCTGATAAACAATCCCTTGTTCTGCAACAAGAGATAAACATGATGTTACAAATAAGACATAGTGACAACGCTGCAGGGAAGTCATATGCATACTCTAGAGCAAAGAAACCACTTGCACCGTGCAAGTGATCTAATCACAGTTATGAGCTTTACCAATGAAAAACAAAAGGAAAGTAAAAGGTACCAACATCCTATCATCAGCTAAAATCAGATAAAAATTTAAACAGATAGCTTAATTATATTCAGAAAATTCACAAGAACTATGGCGGTAAAACTTAATGCAAATCATAAGGCCAGACAGTTCTGGTATTAACTACTAACCAGCAGGCAACCATGAATAAGGAAGCACCATATGGGTATGGGTTTGTACAAACACAACAACAACTACGCCTCAATACCAAATAAGTGGGGTATGCTTAATAAATCGGAAAGTCCCTAAGCTAGAAAACAATTTAAAAGTGTGTACATTATGATAAATCAAGTAAACTTGTAATAGCACCAAGCTAAAAGCAACGGTTAAGAACCCTTATTGCTCAGCAAAATATAAGAGTTACTCCATCTGTTTCATTTTATATGTTACGTATTCCTTCTAACTGTGTTACAAAAAGAACAACACCTTTTTATATTTGGAAATTCTTTAATTTTAAACTTCTTATTTCAACCTTAACGGCATACTGCTCTACTACTAGCTCTAAGTGTACTTTCCATATGCCAAAAGTTCTCTTTCTTTATTAAAAAAATTGTGTACAGTCAAACACTACCATATGATATAAAAAGGATGTAGTATATAGAACTCAAAATAGAATAAGCCGGTATGAATTGATGAGTTAGTAGGGAACTTACCATAAAACTGTGGCTGGGATTGGGATTGAGGAGAGCTGATCAAGGGGGCATGGAGAGAAGGAGAGTAAGGAACTGACATAGAAGCAGCAGACCGAATCTCATCAACGCTGACTTCTGATCCAGCCAAGGAAGTCGTGGGAATCACAGAGCCAGCCCTTCCCACATACTCATAAGAACCCCATTTCTCACTCCCTCTTTGACCTGTTTCACTAGCTACGTTCCCTGCTTTTTGGAAGTCACATCAAACACAAAATTAAGCTATGCAAAAAGGTAAAAGCTAGAAAGAATTGAAAAAAAAAAAGATTCCCACTTAAAGCAATTAAGGATGCAAAAAGGGCAAAGCAAGAAGTGGGTTAAACAGAAAAGATTCAAGCTTTATGCAATGAAAACAGGCAGTCCGGTGTGCTAAAGCATGCAGGGTCCAGAAAGGGCCAGAGCACAAGGATCTATACACAGTATTAATTCTGGAAGAGGCTAACCATTTGTGCAAAATTGAACTAGTAATGAAAGGGTATAGGAGTTTTTCAGAAAAGATAAAAGGAAAAGCAAGAAGAGGGTTAACGAACACAGAAAGATTCAGGTCTCAAGCAATGGAAAAAGGCAGCACAATGCACTAAAGCTCCCGCGATGTGCAGGGTCCAAGAAGGGCCAGACCACAAGGCTCTATATGCAGCCGCACCCTATATTTCTACACAAGAGGCTATTTCTACATCTCGAACCATTTATATAAAATTGGACTAGTAATAAAAGGGTATAAAATATTTAGAGAAAGGATTCAAGCTTTAACCAATGATTCTGTGCAAAAATGGGAAAAACAATAAAAGGGTATAAAACATTCATAAAAAGATTCAAGCTTCAGAATACAAGATATGCAAAAAGGGCAGACCAAGAAAGGGGCATAAAAATTGACAGAAAAGATTCAAGCTTTAAGCAACTAGGCTATGCATATAATGGTATAAGCAACAAAAGGGTATACAAATCAACAGTAAAAATTCAATCTTTAAGCAATTTAGCTATATAAAATTGGAAAGATTGTAAATCAAGAATAGGGTATAAAAACTGACATAAAAGATTCAAGCTTTAAGCTTTAATGATGATAGAAAAAATGTCTAACCTATCAACAGTGGCTGCTCCATTGCTCCCAACAAATTTAAGACTCAGATCACAGTTCAAATAGTAGATTTTAACATCATCCCTCTATCCACATGATATAAAAACCAATTTGTGCCTTAATGAAGAAGAAAGTACATAGTCATACTGTAAGATATGTAGGAGATTATCTTCTCACACGCCATTTGCTGTGGGTGTGGGGTCTAGAGCATTGCTGGCACGAGGCCGTAGGGATTCAGCCAATTTCATATGTAGAAGACTTTGTAAATGTCAATTTAGTCTAAATCTATACTGTAAAATTAGAACTCAAGTTTTACATTGTAGATTTTTAGCCTAAACACAATAGTCCATTTCTTATAAGAAAGAAAAAAAAAAGTTTTTTTGTCATTAATTAAGAATTTGCGATCTTCATCTCCGCGATTAATAATAGGACAAAGGACACACATCATTACCATTTGTCCCTTACAAGTTTATAGTTACAGAAATCTCTTAATTGATATAATAATACAATACATTATATTTTATGCATGATATACTAATCTTATGTACATTTTATTACTGATATACTAATTTGATGTGCGAAATACATTAATATGATGCACGAGATACATTAATCTGATGGCTGATACATTAATCTGATTCTCAAAAATAAGAAATTTTGGGATTTGTAAAACTAATAAGGGATAATGGTAATAAGAGAATTTAAAGGTGAGAAATGACAAAAATCCCTCCCTTAAGTTCACTTATTATCCTTATCCCCTATTAGTTTTAAAAATACCTAAAATCCCTCATTTTTAAGTCAAATGAGGCGAATACAAAAATGTGACATAAAATGAGGCGGATACAAAAATTTGACAAAACATGAGACGGATACAAAAATGTAAAAATGAGGCGTACACAAAAATATGATAAAAAATGAGGCGGATACAAAAATGTGATAAAAATGAGACGGATACAAAAATGTGACAAAAAACGAGACGGATACACAAATATGACAAAAAATATATAATGTATCCGCCACTTTTTTATTGTATCAGCCCTATTATGTATCCATATTTTTGTATATTTTTGAGGAATTTTGGTCATTAGAAACTTATAAGGGACAAATGATCATTTAGCCCTAAAAGTATATTATTTATGTTATTTGCCCAAAAAAAATTGTTAAAATTGTTTTGAACTTCACATGTGTAGTACATGTATATTAATGAGGTATAACTTTGTATAAACTTGTATAATACTTACATATATAAAAAAAAAAATTAAGAAAAAGAAGAGAAGAAAAAAACTATATAGTATGACGTATTTACACACGCAGGATATAAACTCCAACATAATTAGTGAATCAGATTGTATTATTATTGTCACGAAATTTTGAAATTTTACTCTAATAGCTATTACTTTCAAAATGATAAATTTTGTGAATATGTAATAGTTATTATTTTCAAGATGATAAATTTTGTAAATATGTAATGAGTACACCTCTCAATGATCATGACCTATACCCTAGTATATCATGGATTAAGACTTTTACTTCGAATAAAACATGGTCTCATAACATGCTCAAATAAATACATCATCTTTAATGGACATTTTTATTCTTTTCCCTAATATTCTATGGTCTAATTAGATATTGGATTCTTTTCTCTCTTGTCTTTTATATTTTATCCTCAAATTCTCTTTTCTTCCTAGAGAAATGCCTTACTTTGATGTCACCGTTTGTTTGAATATTTCTTTTAATGGAAAAATGATAAATATACTTAAATTTTTGTAAATGGTATGCAAATATTTTATCTTATACTTTTGGGACATTGGTGCCCCTGCCGTCCAAAATTTAGAGCATATATACCCTTTATACTAACAGATATACACATGTCATAATCTTATCCACTGAACCGATATTTATTAAATATCGAATCGACATGTAAAATTGCATCATTTGTCTCTATTTAGTCTTCCGCTAGGCAAAGAGCATATATGCTCTAGTTTTTGAATGATAGGAGTATCCAGTGACAGAGCAAGAAATTTTATTAAGAGTGTTCAAGAAAAATAATGTGTGGTTGTCCAAATAATAATAAAAAATATTGTGATATTTGGGTTCAAACACGAAACTCCATCATTCAATTGGACACCCATTAGTCCATTACCATTGCGCCAAAGATATAACTTTTATTAAGGATGTCAACCTTTAAATATATATCCTTTAAATGTAGAATTTGACATATGTATATATAACTTAATTTTTCGATGAAATGTGTCCAATTGGTCATCTTGGGTGGCTCTGGCTACGTCACTGGAGGCACCAATACCTTAAAAGTACGACGACAAAAGATATTTGCATACTTACAATAGTTTAGAGGTATATTTACCATTTTCCCTTCTATTAATGGGGTGTGTAAAATAAAACATGACAAGTAAAACGAACACGAAATAAATGAAAATGGAAATGAAAACCTCAACTAGCATCAAACTCTTTCCTTGTATCATAAGAAACACACCTTTTTATATTCCTACAAATCTTCCACTTCCATTATTCATAAGTTAAAACATTTTGTTCAATCAAAAAAACATTCAAGATGGCTGCTAATAATCAAGAATCTGAAGTTCACTTAAAGCTTTAAGACAAGAGAGTTATTGCTGCTGAAGCCAACAAGGATTTTGTGGATATATTATTCAGTTTCCTCACTTTTTTCCTATTGGAACAATAATCAGACTAACCAACAAAAAACTACCAAAGCCAAAGATTTTTCCTTGTATGAACAATTTATACAAAAGTGTTGAAAACCTTAGTGTTAACTATCTTTATACAGAAAATTGCAAGTCAATACTTTTAAATCCAAAAAATCCATGTACCGAAGATTGCTTAAAGTCGAAAGTGATTATAGATGATTCTGTTTCTAACAAGCACTTCAAATGCTCAAATGACATGAATTCCTCAAACGAGAGCGGTTTTTTCAATGTTAAATGTTGTTTTGGAGGGAAGACATGTAAAGAGATATTTTCAGATGTTAGAAATACAACAAATGATTATTCTTGCATTGCTTTAAATAGTATCGAATAAATATAACAACATGATTTTTATGATAGGCGTGGTGCTTGCTGCAGACGGCTTTAATCGGATCATCATCTGCTCTAACACTTGCCTTGACCTCTTTCTTGATAACACAGAAAGAAGAGAACCACTAAAATGCTACAAACTACAAAAAACAACTTGGCTTGGTGGCTATACCAAAATATGTTCTAATATTAGTTTTTATATTGCTGGTTGTGAGTCCTGATCATGTAAAATGTTTGTGGTTATAAACTAACAGCTCGTATAAAACTAGTCAATTTATGATAAATTCTGTTTGTATTGCCTTCTAGACATGTTTTAACTACCCCTGCTAATTCATTCAGATTTTTTTGTTAATGAGTGAAATTAGCTAGTAAAGCTAGCAACTTGATGATCTTATAAAGTTGTTTTTTGTGATGCAAATATTATATATATTTGATGAAGTAGGAATGTGTTTTCTTTCTAACAAAGTACAAACTTTGGTACTTTACTATAGGAACAAATAATCTTCCCCTAACAAGTAACAACCTAAAGATAAATGATCTAAAATATATTCCGTCCGTCCTTATTTAGTTGTTCATTTTAGAAATGACACACATATTAAGATAACAATAATTAATATAGTGAAGTTACAATTTTATCCTTATTGATTATAGTTTCAAAAAAGGTGAATTAAAATTTGGAAATTTTCAAGAAGTTTAAATGATGGTATAATAGGAAATCTATCTCCCATCGAATCAAATTGGCCAAAGGTGTGCGTTCGTGAGCCCATGCTAAAGTTTCAATTTTGTCCTTTCTTGATTTGTCAAAATGAACAAGTAAATGGGAATAACTAAAAGAGGAAATGTGAACAAGAAAATAGTATCGGAGGGAGTAATTTTTTAAAAAGTAAATATAATAAAGTATTTATTTTTATGCTTATCTTTAGTCATAAATATGAAAAGGTACTCCCTGTGTTCATTATTAACAGAGAAAAGGAGAAATATGAGTTATTATCTTATTTCGAGTTTGATCTTTATGTTATTCGGCTAAGTAAATTAAATTTTCAAAGGAAAAGACTCTGATATACCCTCAATTTTGTTATTTAGAGCTGATATATGCTCGTTAAGAAAGTGACTAAAATAAGGGAGAGATTAACAATGTGGAAAAAAATCGAACATTCAACTATAAAGTTAAATTTTAGCTGGCTAATCAATTGAGATACAAAGATTCTCAAAAAATAATAATAAGAAAATGGAAAAAATAATTATGTTTTCTTAATATAATAAAAGTAATAAATATTTTTTTAAAATAGTGGTCATATAAAATTAAACGGAAGATGTAATAAAGTGATTTGAACAATAAATAAAAAGAGTTTGAAACTCACACATTAATCGCATTCGATGAATGCATTTTATGCCTTTCATTCACAGCTCAGTCAAAATTGAGTATAAAATGGAAAAAATAATTATTTTTTTTAATATGATAAAAGTAATAATTAAATATATTTTATAAGTAGTCGACAAATAAAATTAAACGAAAAGAGTAAGAAAGTAAATTTTAACAACAAATAAGAAGAGACTGAATTTTTACACATAAAACGCATTCGACGATCGCATTTTATGCCTTTTCTTGACAGCCCAGTCAATGTTGAGTGTAAAATGAATTTTTTTTATCTCTTCTTAATATGATAAAAGTAATGAATACATTTTATAAATAGTCAAAAAATAATTATCTTTTCGTGTGGCATACAACACACAAAAAATGGTAAATTTGGTCTTTCATGCACTCGAGCTCGTTTGAAGTTTAAAATGCGTCTGTTTGAACTTCGGAACAAAAACACACCATTATAAGGTCGTAACAGATATCCATGAAAGTTCCTGCAAAAAAAGCCCGGGATCACATATCACCAAAAATCTATGGACTATAATCACACGAAAAATGGTAAATTTGGTGTTTCCGTACTAAGGCTCGTTTAAACTTAAAAATGCGTCCATTTTCCCCTTGAGACTAGCTTACTCCATTAATAAGGTCGTAACAGACATCCATGAAAAATTTCAATAAAAAAAATTGAAATCACGTATCACCAAAAATCTATGGAATATAGCACACAAAAATGATAAATTTGATGTTTCTAACGGAGAGCTTAAAAATGCGTCATTTTTCTCCTCGGGACCAAATCACACCACTAATAAGGTCGTAATAGACATCCATGAAAAATTTCGGCAAAAAAGTCTGGATCACGTATCACCAAAAATCTATGGACTATAGCACACGAAAAATGATAAATTTAATGTTTCCCGCACTGAGACTCGTTTGAACTTAAAAATATATCTATTTTCCCCTCGGGACCAACTCATGCCATTAATAAAGTCGTAACCGGTGTCCATGAAATTTTTTGGCCAAAAACAAGTCAGAATCACTTATCACCGAAAATTCATGGACTATAGCACATGAAAAACTAAAATTAAGTCTTCTCCACATTGAGGCTCATTTGAATTTGAAAATGCGCCCGTTTACCCCTCAGGACCAACTCACGCCATTAATAAGGTCGTAACAGATGTCTGTGAAAATTTTCGGTAAAAAACAAGTCAAAATCACGTATCACAAAAATCCGTGGACTATAGGACACAAAAAAACGATAATTTTTTTAACTTCTCTTTATTTAGTCAGCTAAACAGTATCTTGTAACGGAATTAATTTTTTGCACCTATAAACTAAGCTAAAATGTCTCTTGTAATGTTACTAAATTTTTCTTTACCTATAAACTACATGTTACTACTTCCTTGAAATTATATTTTTATTTATTTTTTCACACGTTTATACTTTTCCTTTTCGAATTCATGAACGAAATTTCAAAATCCACAACTGAGCATATATGAAATGTCATTTCCTCGAAATCTTTTTATATTTAGTATCTTGACATGTACGGGAATCCTTGGGTGCTGGTGTTTGGGCAAGTTTACCTTATGATATAGGCATGTGGCCTACTGTCTTGCTATCCATCTATTTAGACACATTTTGTTGCAGTCTACTATAGAGAGTAGAAACATCAAATGTGTTAAATTTGACAAGATTCAAAAATGGATTAATGAGAAGATATGGTAGTTAGGAGGATAATTCTTCATAGGTATAAAAGTCAAGATAGCAACTTTTGTAGGTGAAATTTAGGTGAACCATAAATTGATTTCACAAGGTAAATGTTGACATTTTGACATATTGTGATGTCATGGATGACATCAATAGGAAGAATTCACTCCTATAAATAGGTAGCTCCTAATTCATTTGTAACACACCTCTAACTTGCCTTAACATCTCCTAAGGCATTTGTTCTCCTTTCTCTCTTGTAGTATTTCACATGTACTCTTTTGGAGTGAAATAAATATTGATTGGTTGTGTCCGAGGAGTAGGCAAAAGAAAACAAAAGTTTGCCGAACCTCGTTAATTCCTAGTGTTCATTTTGTTGTTGTCTCATTTACTATTTATTAGCTACATTTAGATATAGCAGTTGTGATTCCATCACTCTCTATATATTTGGCTTCCGCAACAAAATGTATCAGAGCCAAGGTATTATCTAAGTATGCTCTGTGGTTGCAGCATAGTCTGAACTTCCACATCAGAAAAAGATTTACTTTGGTCTTTGCATTGTTAGCTAGTAAATAGTATTTGTAGTAAAATGGGAGACAAAGAAAATGATGAGTCCATATCAAGTGTCAATAATACGTCATCATTGGCATCTTCGCTTATGACAAGAATTGTGTCAAATGAGAAATTTGCAGTTGAAATTTTTGACGGGTCAGGACATTTCGGAATGTGGCAAGGCGAGGTCCTTGATGTTCTTTTTCAACAAGGGCTAGATATTGCCATTGAAGAAAAGAAACCAGACGGTGTAGGAGAAGAAGATTGGAAGATTATCAACCGTGTTGCTTGCGGTACCATTCGATCTTACCTTGCAAGAGAACAAAAGTATCCATACACGAAGGAAACATCTGCAAATAAATTATGGAATTCATTGGAGGAGAAATTCTTGAAGAAAAACAGTCAAAATAAACTTTACATGAAAAGAAGACTGTTACGCTTCACTTATATTCCTGGTAGCACAATGAATGATCATATCACCAGCTTTAATAAGTTGGCGACAGATTTGCGAAATATGGACGTGACTTTTACGGATGGAGATATGGCCTTAATGTTGTTAAGTTCACTTCCCGATGAGTTTGAGCATCTTGAAACGACTCTACTGCATGGGAATGATGAAGTATCTCTCAAAGAAGTTTGTTCTGCCTTATACAGTTATGAACAAAGAAAGAGAGAAAAACAAAAAGGCGGAGAAGCAGAAGCACTAGTTGTGAGAGGTCGTTCTCAAAATAATATGAGAACGAAGAAAGGGAGATCCAAGTCAAGATCGACACTCAGCAAAGATGAATGTGCTTTTTGCCGAGAAAAAGGGCATTGGAAGAAAGACTGCCCAAAGTTGAATAGCAAAGCCAAACCAAATAATGGGAAGGCTGTCATGGATTCAAATGTGGCTGATTGTGATGATTCCGATTACTCACTAGTTACAACAGATCCATCCAAATCATCTGATGTATGATTGATGGATTCAGCTTGTAGTTATCATATGTGTCCCAATCGGGACAGGTTTATTGATTTACAAGAAGGAGAATGTGGAGTTATTCACACTGCAAACAATAATCCTCGTACCGCATATGGTGTTGGTTCAATCCGATTAAGGAACCATGATGGATTAAGTAGAACATTAATAGATGTTCGATATGTACCAGATTTGAAGAAAATCTCATTTCTGTAGGAGCCCTAGAATCAAAGGGGTTCAAAGTCATTGCAGATAATGGCGTGATGAGAATATGCTCTGGTGCACTGGTGGTAATGAAGGAAATTCGAAAAAATAATAACATGTACCACTATCAAGGTAGTACAGTTATTGGGACAGCGGCAACAACATCCAATGACGAGAAGGAGACAGAAATGACCAAGCTGTGGCATATGCGCTTGGGGCATGCTGGAGGGAAATCCTTAAAAACTTTATCAGATCAAGGATTGCTAAAAGGAGTAAAAACTTGTAATTTGGAGTTTTGTGAGCATTGTATCAAAGGAAAGCAAACAAGGATTAAATTTGGAACAGCTATCCATAATACTAAAGGTATTTTGGATTATGTTCATTCGGATATTTGGGGTGCTTACAAAACACCTTCATTAGGTGGGAAACACTATTTTGTAACCTTTGTTGATGACATTTCTCGAAGATTGTGGGTGTATACGATGAAAATAAAAGATGAAGTATTGGGAATTTTCCTCAAATGGAAGGAGATGATAGAAACTCAAAGTGGCAGAAAGATCAAGTGTATTCACACAGACAATGGTGGCGAATACAAAAATGATCTTTTTCAGAAAATTTGTGAGGAAAATGGCATCGTTAGACATTTCACCGTAAAAAATACACCACAACTGAATGGAGTGGCAGAACGCATGAACCGAACTTTGCTGGAGAAAGTTCGATGTATGTTGTCTAATGCTGGCTTGGGCAAAGAATTTTGGGCTGAGGCAATAACATATGCGTGCCACCTCATTAATCGTCTACCATCTGCTGCTATTGGTGGGAAGACACCATTTGAAAAA